>NC_142010.1:76570740-76780740 GCF_049901735.1 Notechis scutatus
CATCAGGTATTCTGCAATTAGTAGAGGAGCAGAGAACTCTTCTTGTGAAATATTTCTGGACTTTCTCAACTGTAGGTTGAGATACGTATCAGATACGTAATGTGGGTTCCATACTCATGAGCTGTATTCGAGTATTGGTCTAGCAAATGTTTTGTATGCTCTAGTTATTAGTGTAATATTACCAGAGAAAAAGCTACATAAGTTTAAGTTAACAACTCTTAACGCCTTTTTGGCTATGTAGTTACAGTGGACTCTAGCACTTAGGTCATTAGAGATGAGTACTCCAAGATCCTTGACAGAGTTTGGATCATCAACAAGGTCTTGACTATTCAGCCTGTATTTTATTTTCTGATTTTTTTTGCCAATATGTAGGACAGAGCATTTATTTGTTGAGATTTGAAGTTGCCATTTGTTTGACCATTCTGATACATAGTCAAGGTCTTTTGGAAGGGTAGCAGTATTGTCTGAGGTGTTGAATAGCTTTACATCATCAGCGAAGAGAACGCAGTTGCTCTTGATATGATCACAGAGGTCATTTATGTAGAGTATGAAAAGAGTTGGTCCTAGAACACTGCCTTGGGGGACACCACTGTTGACAGGTACAGAATTTGATAGGATGCTCCCAATTTTGACCATTTCTTGTCTGTTTGACAGGAATGCTTCTATCCAGTTATGCAGGTGTCCAGAGATAGCATAAGATTTTAGTTTTAGGAGTAGTTTGTGGTGTACCACTGAATCAAAGGCTTTACAGAAGTCTATGTAGATTGCGTCTATTGCTTTGCCCTGCTCGAGTTGTGTAGTCCATATGTTTTTGCAGTGTAAGAGTTGCAAATTACAAGACAGTTTTTTCCCTAAAACCAAATTGAAATTCCTTAAAATCAAATATGCCAAATGTGGTCTTACCAAGGCATTATAAAGTGATATTAACAGTTTATGTTATCTTGATTCTATCCCCTTTTTAATGCAGCCTAGGACTGCATTGGATTTTTTGGTAGCTACAATACACTGCTAGCTCATATTTAAGTGATTGTTCACTAGGATTCCAAGATCCTTCACTAGGACTCCAAGAGTCTATTGACCCAGGTACCACCTACTCTATATCTGGGCATTTAATTTTTGTTGCTTAAGTGTAGAACCTTACTTTTCTCACCATTAAATTTCATTGTATTAGATAGGGCCCAGTGTTCAAGTCTGTTGAGATCCTTCTATACATTGTATATTGTATATGTTCTATGGTGTTGGCTATTCCTGCTAGCTCAGTGTCATTTGCAAATTTGATGAGTTCCCTTTCTTTCCCCTTGTCTAAATCATTTTTGAAGATATTGAAGAGTACTGGACCTTAGAAGGAATCTTGAGGTACCCCACTCTACACATCCCTCCATATAGATGCAATTCTATTAAGGACTAAATATTGAGTGCAGCTAGTTAGCCAATTATGAATCCATCTGATGGTGATGCTGTTTATCCCACACTTTTCTATCTTATCAGATAATAGGTTGTGGTCTATTTTATCAAATGCTTTATTGAAGTCTATTATATCTGCAGCATTTCTCTGGTCCACTGATTTTGTCACTTTGTCAAAGAATGCAATAAGATTTGTCTGGTATGAACTGATTTAACAAATCCATGTTGGTTCTGGTTATGATTTTGCTTGCATCTAGGTATTTGCAGATTTGTCTCTTGATTATCTTTTCCAGGATTTTCCCAGGTATTGATGTCAAGTGGATAGGTCTATAGTTTCCTGAATCCATTTTTTCCTTTTTTTAAATGGAACTACATCAGCCCCAGTCATCTGGTAGTTCCCCAGTGCTCCAGGATCTTTAAAAGATATGGTTCAGTGGTTCTGATAGCACGTCCTTCAATTCCCTTAAAACCTTGGGTTTTGGTTCTGGTGATTTAAACTCATCTCACATGGATAGGTGTTATTTTACCATTTTCTTGTTTATTTTGATTTGCATTCCTAACCTGCATTTTACTGAGGTTTTTTTAATAGGCTGGCCTTTTTTTTCCCTTTTGTGTAAAAGACAGATGCAAAAAATGACTTAAGCAGTTATGCTTTCTCCCTGCTGCTCCTCACCTTCTTGCCATTTTCTCCCATTAGCGGACCAATAATTTCTTTAACTTTTTTCTTGTTTTTATATGTTTTGTCTCTTTTTTACACACACATACTACACTCTGGATTGCTGTGCCCTGTCATCTGCTCCAAAGAAGCTCTTCTTCTCCTCTGAGAAGAGAATCAAGCATTGAAAGACATATTCGGCTAACTTTTTAAAACATGGCAATAACTGAGAGCAAAGTACAGCAGCTTACCTAGCAACAGAGACACAATTTGAATGGAGACATTTCTAGATAATAATTTGCATTTCCAGATAAACTGTGATCCATCTTGAACAGAAAATTAGGAAACACTGTAATCTGTAATAGCATAGCTCCTGTTTCTACATGTTTCTCCGGAACCTGTCTTATACTTACTAAACCATTTCAATTTCTAATGGGGGCCAAACCAATTTCATCAAAATCTAAAAGAATTGTGCTCTATCCCAGTAATTCCCATCTGTGTGAAGAATGTCTTAAACAAATGGAAAACCAAACATTTTAAAGAAAGATTTTCTGTTATTAACATTCAGAACTTTCAGAGGCAGCACATAATTGCTTAGATTATCAAACCCTAAAAGAATAATTTAAAAATGCATTAGTGGTAGTGTGAATCAGTTTTTAGTGAGGAGGAATGTTAAGCTTAATGTATTTGAGACCAAGATTTTAAGATATTGTGATCCTGAAGTATTTGCATGTACTAGGAACTAACTTTGGTTATTTTTTTTTAGTTTTATATTGGAGTGATCATTTAGTGATCTTACTAATTATAAATAAACATGAGCAATATACAAGTTATAGTTTCAAAATCAACAAAAACATAAATGCACTTCCATTATTTGTTGACTTGGGTTAACCATAAGGTTAATTTCTATTTGTATCTTATTCATTTTATATATTGACTTCTTCTCACCTGGATATGTTGGCTGGAATTCTGAGAATAAAAAAATCACAACTCAACACAAACGGATATCAAGTTAAAGAAGTTAGGTTAATCTGTCATCTTTACATCCAGATATATCCACATTCTGGGTGCTTTTGGGATCCTCCTAGCCTTTTCTATCAGAAATGGTTAGCTATATCTAACCATTATATCACTTAGACTTATATACTGCTTCACAATGCTTTATAGCCCTCTTTAAGCAGTTTACAGAGTCAGCATATTGCCCCCAACAATCTGGGTCCTCATTATATTGACCTTGGAAGGCTGAGCCAACCTTGAGTCTGATGAGATTCAAATTGCCAAATTGCAGTCAACCAGCAGTCAGCCGAAGTAGCCTGCAGTACTGCATTCTACCACTGTACCACCATGGCTCTTAGATATAGATATAGATATAGATAGATAGGGATAGGAATAGGGATAGACATAGATAGATAGAGATAGAGATAGATTTACACACACACACATACACACACATACTACTGATAGGTCAGAAAATATCCTGGAGGAAGTCAGTGGCAGGCAGGCCCTTCTGCTATTACAATAACTTCATAGATGTATCTGCCTAGCTTGTCAGAAGCTGAATCTGTCTCAAAGGAGAATTTCATTTGCTGTTCTAGCCATAGCACAAAACAGACAGGAACAGGCTATTTTCAATTGATTATGCAAATGTTATGATTAAAATTTTAATAATATCTATATTTCTGACAAACTTATATCAAATCCAAAGTTTGTTTAGTTTGGCTGTTTTTAATCATATTCCATTAGTAAAATCTACAATGATTCAGAAATATGAAGTAATACTAAATCATGCCAAAATTATATCAGAACTGAAATACGTATTATCTTTTCAGAGGTTGTAAATCTATAGAGCTAGCCTAGCATCCTCCTAAAGAATGGACTGTTCAAGGGCTTCTTTAGTGCAAGCTCTTTCAATAAGAATTCATTTTTAAAAGCCCTGTAAATTTTAAATTTCCCGTAATAAATTGACACCGATTTTCCTTCTTTGTGTATTTTTCACTATGCTATTCTTGTGATGGGACTAGCCAAATCCTATGGTCATGATGAAAAAGATGGTGGAGGGGGGATTTTTGGCTGTTTGTAAACCTATTAGCTGTATTGATTATATGCTCTGGTATGCTCTACATTTTGTTTCTGCATTTGTTTAGAGCTGCAGTCGAAGTAAAGGGAATGTCACTTTGGACATGGAAGCCATCTCCAGATCGGGTATGGTGGGTGGAAGATTGACTTGATAATTGGTGTCCACAAGAATTTGTGTGAGAATACCAAATTAAGCCTTGCAGACATAAACATCCTGCGTGATAGTAAGGTTTCTTTTAAAGCCAAGGTACCCTGCCAAGCAAATTACATTAGCTATTGGTTGAGTAGAAAGCATCTATTTGATCTCTCATTGTTGGATTCCAAGGATAGCATTTTGAAGTTTGAGTAAAACATTTTTATCCTATTCTAAACCTGATTACAGCACTTTTGAGAATCTCCTCAATTGCTTTTGGAAGATGGTGAGTTTCTTAGCCGTGATATTATTCAGCTTTCATCCTGATCCAACATGTTACCAAACAAAGGAAACTGGATAAGCTATAGTGATTTCCAGATAAAATTGCTGAAAATTACAATTACAATTCATTTCCAATTTTTTCAGCAAGGTGAAGTTTCAGACCTGCAATGCTTTTGTGTGATTGAGTTCCATATAGTAACAGTGCCTTAAAATATATCTATTGAATTAAAATCTATAAGCTGAATGTCCATGGAAATATATGAAATACCCAGGATCCCCCTGTCTTAAATAACATTAAAAAGTTTTCACATATCTCTGATGTACATTAATGATTTCTTCTGAATCTGAACTGACACTTAAATTGCAATATATTTCCATTGTTAATTCAAGGAAAATTTTCTAGGCTACCACATACATTACTCAGCTAAGAATTCAACCAATGGCCAGTTGGCTATTTTATGACAACTTAGAAGCAATAAATATTTTCCTACTTTAATTTAAAATAATATTATGCATCAAAAGTGTATATTTTCTCTGAACCAGGCTGAAATGAAAGCATCATTACAACTTATGCAATGCCACTTATGATGCAATGGCTTTAAACACACAATACAAAGATCTGAAAAATGTTATTGGCTAATATAAGCTAATTGAATGAGTGAATTGAATATTCAGTGAAACAAATAAGCCCCCAATTCTCAGCAACAATACTAATCCCATCAATCTGCATCTGGACACAATATACAAAACACCAATCTATTGTTCCCAAGTCTGCTTTCTGCTTTCCCTTAATTTCATACTTCCTTCTGCCCTGTTCCATTATATGACATCCAAACATTGTATTCTATTAATTTCACAGTCTGATATCATCAATATTTCCATGGAAATGTTGCAATATAGTCATGGTCTATAAGAACATCTGTGTGTTTTCATGCTCCAGATGTACTTTGGTTTCAACTGCTGGCAGTACTGAATAGGAGGCATGACTGAGAAAGTGAAAGAGATGGATTTAAATATTGTTTTATTTTCTGCTCTTGTATAGCAAGAAAGCGTTTTATTCAATTACAGAACCAAAAGATTAAATTGTTAAAATTGTAGAGAATTTCAATTATTGGATAAAGAAGTAAATTATATGGTGAAATCTGGAGCTCCATTTAATGCAACTGGCATTGACAAAATGACCACTTGTCAATTGCAAAAGACAGCTTTACTTGGAACAGCTTACAGTCTGAGATAATAGCCATCAAATAACACCAGCCTATTCAGGTCCTTGGGAAGGACTCAATAGATGAACAAAACTGCCAGATCCAGTCTAAACAATTAGCTGGCTGTGCAACGAAGCAAAATAATAGTAGTAATAGTAATAATCTTATGTTTTATTTTTGCAGTGAGACTCCATGACAGCATATCAGAAGAGGCACACCATTATTTGATATTTGACCTGTAAGTAATTACAGAAAGTCCAAACATTTTCATATACATGTTGGGAGTTCCGTGAAATAAAAAGATTATAGACACAAATATGCATGCCTACTTCATCTTCCGTAGGGTGCTTTTCTCCAGGGAATTCCATGTTGCATATTGGATCTCTTGCTGTGTGGTGTGTACACAGTGTTTTTTGTTGTTTTGTTACCATCTCCTGAAAAACAGGTTAGTGCTACAAAAAACATTAGCCCCCATTAATCAGAAACCATAAAGTACCATAAAGATGTTATTCAATCAAGTTTGTCTGCCTAGTGATGGCAGCCATGAAGTTTACTTAGTAGTGATACAGAAGCGATTGCCATGGCCTTTTTCTGGGATGGATTTTCAACTTTCCAAACTATCAGTTGTGAGTCAGCTGATGTACATCATGGGCAACCTTTAAAAATCTATCGTCTGTTTCCACTTTGAGATGGTGACAGTCATTCTTAGATACCGTGGCCCTGTAGTTTGTGCTCCATTCTGATCAGAAAGCAGTAACTAAGTGGTTTAGACATTAGAGCTGTTTCCTGCAGTAGCTAATAAAAATACATAATACAACGATTCCATCTCTTACTCCTCAAGGCATTTCTCACAGTTTAAAAAAGATGGAAAATGGAGTAGGGTAATCTGTGATGGTCCCAAATAGAGAATGGCAACATCTGGAATTTTCATCTACTCATGAAATGATTGCATTTAAATGCCCCCTTATGAGGCATGCAGCTTTAATAGAATTGCCATTGCTCTTTATGCAGATCAGTCCTTCAAAGTTATTAGAGCAAAAATTAGCATCTTTAACATGGAATCCCTGGAGAACCAGCTGCTTTCCCACTGTTCTCTCCATTTTTTTTTTTATTAGATCCTGCCTGCTGTTTCAGCTTAGTTTCATTACTGGAAAATTCACATAATCAAAATAGCTAGTTTATTCTAACCTTTCTTCCCAGAGGCTGCTCTTGGTTTCTTTATTTCTGCCTCTACCAAGAGAGCAAGACTGTGATGGAAATGGGTTCTTACAATTCCAAGAAGGTATGCAATTAGACAAGCAAGAAACACTGAGTTGCCAAACGCTAGGAAGACATGGATGCTCTGTAAGCCAAGAATAGATGCCATATAGTTCAAGACTTTAAGATTACAAGTATACAATGAAACAGACCAGTTTGTAAACTACTTGTGGCAGTGTTTCACAAACACAGCAACTTTAAGACTCATGCTGGCTGGGAAATTCTGGGAATTGAAGCCACATATCTTAATACAATAGCACATAGACTTATATACTACTTCGTAGTGTTTTACAGCCCTCTCTAAATGGTTTTAGAGTCAGCATATCTCCTCCAACAGTCTGGGTCCTCATTTTACTGGCCTCAAAAGGATGGAATACTGAGTCAAGCTTGAGCTGATCATGATTGAACTCCAGACTATGGGCAGAGTTTGCCTGCAATACTGAATTCTAACCACTGCACCACCAATGGCTTAACACCATGTTCTCAAGGTTGGGAAAAACTGGTTTAGGGAATGAAAAACCTAATAAGTTGCTCACAGATAACAGGGTAGAGAATCTGTGGTGCTGAAAGGCAATTTCCCGTTCTATAAATGGTTAAGACACTATGCAAATAAAACAAAACAAAATATATACTTGATGGAAATCTCACTCATGCATAAAAAGACATGAGGTTATATGTGACAAGTATATGAATTAAGATTGTAGTCCTTCTTCAAACTATATGCATTGAACATAGTTCAAAATCCATAGACCTCTTCTTTCCTAGCAATGAAGATTTTTCTCCCATATCCCAGAGAATCCACTCCCCCCCACACTTCCTGCCATGTTCTGTTATATTGTCCTGACTGCAAAGATCACTGGTTACATCTAACAATCTAATATTTGTAGGCCACCTGGATTCATTCTATTAATGGTTATCCTTGTGACACCAATGTAATTTTATTTCTCTAAATTTTGTTAATCTAGCATGTTAATCTAGCATGGCATGCAGTCTTTTTTTTAAAAGGCCCCTATTCTTACAACCTATCTTACCATGAATATGGCTAGTTACAATATCCTTCGGGTGTGTATTTATATATTAGTATCTTGCTTTCTCAAACATATATGCCTTTTATAGTTGCTAGTTTATTATGGAATTACAAGTAGTCCCCAATTTACGAACACAATTGGGCCCCAAATTTCTGCTGCTAAGTGAAACATTGATTAAGTGAGCTTTGCCCCATTTTAGGACCTTTCTTGCCACAGTTGTTAAGTGAATCATTCTTAAGTTAGTAACATGGTTGTTAAGTGAATCTGGCCTCCCCCATTGAATTTGCTTGTTAGCAGGTTGCAAAAGGTGATCACATGACCCTGGAATACTGCAACCATCATAAATATGAACCAGTTGCCAAGCATCTGGATTCTGATCACGTGATCATGGGGAGGCTGCAACAGTTGTAAGTGTAAAAAATGATCACTTTTTTCAGAGCCATTGTAACTTTAAATGATCACTGAATGAACTGTTGTTAATCCAAGACTACTTGTATTTATCTGTGAATGAAACAGTGGCAATATGTTGTTCCCTAATCACTAAAGTGAAAAAACCATCAAACCCCAATATATATGAGCATGCATTTAGGTCAGGATAACCATACTGTATAAGACCTGGTATCAATTCGATTAAGATTGACAGGGGTCATCATGAGATTAAGAGCGCAGAATGAGTCCACTATCCTCTACAATTCAGCCTGCAACAACTAAACTCTTTCTGTTTGATACTTACCTAAATTTGGGTCAAGGCCCTTACATGGTACATGTGATTATTTGGCGTTGTCAATCAATGGATGCTGATTCTCCTTTCCTTTCTTTTCAGTGTAACTGGAGGGGAGCTGTTTGAGGACATTGTTGCCAGAGAATACTATAGTGAAGCAGATGCCAGGTAGGTACTGAAAGGTAATGAAGTATCTCTAAGACAATGTTTTCCAACTTTGGCAATTTTAAGATTGGTAGACTTCAACTCTCAGAATTCATCTGTTAGCAGGCAGATCAAGGAATCCTGAAAGTTGAAGTCCACACATTTTAAAGTTGCTACGGCTGAAAAACACTCGTCTAGAAAAACTGGGTCCTAAATTTTCTGCCTGAAATTGATAGGCCAAAAGAGTGAAAACATTACTTTTTTCACTTATAAATTTATTTTCAGCTCCTTGCTCTGTTAGATCTGCCTGTTTCTTACATTTCAACCATTAGTATACTAGAGTTGTTATTATTATTACTATTATTATTATTATTACTATTATTACTATTATTACTATTATTATTATTATTATTATTATTATTATTATTATTATTATTATTATTATTATTATTATTATTATTATTATTTAATCTTTAATGAGATTCACAGCCTTTGGGATTGGTTCGTAGCTCAACAGTTTGAATCCTAACCTAGGAACTGTTCAGGTAGCGTCAGAGGATAAAAGCTGTTCCAAGTAGGATGATGGTTATTGTTATTATTATTGTTATTGTTGTTCTTATTATAGCAGATATCTGTGATGCTGTATATTTCCAAGCTTTGATTTCACTGAAACGAGAGAAAAAATATTGTTTTTAAACACAGGTGGTGAAGGCTTAATGGGGATTCAGATAGTTGTAGGCGATTAGCATTATTTTGTGGTCAAGATTATACAGGGGATCACACATCGTGCTGTACTTTGGTTTATTAAATGAGTTCACACAGCATATTCATTATAAAGTATGATTTATACAAAAATAGATCAGGTTTACATAACATGCTAAACTGAACTCAACGAAGCTATATGATGCTTGGCACAATTCATGAACCCATTGTAGCTAAATTGCAACTGAGATTGGTGGTCTTCAGCCTTTCCTTGAAAAAGGAAAATTCTCTAAGCCAAAGGTTTGCTCCCTTTGATTTTAGATTAATCAAGAATAAGGTATGCCTTTCAATCTCACAAATAATGAATTACCTTTTCTTTTAAGTTCAGTTCATTTTTATGGTACTTAAATTGTATCTGAATTTCCAATTTAAATTTGATTATTTAAAATTCAATGTAATACTGACATAGGTGGGTATTGGGCCTTTGTGAGATACATGTTTCTTCCTATTTGTAAAGCAAATTCAAGGTGAGCTCTGTATCTAACGCAGAGAAGATAAGCCATGAGATTGCCTTGCAAAAGATTCAAAAGATACCCAATTTAATGCATACAAATTTGCTGCAGGCTTGAAATTCAAATCCAATTGCATTTTAGCATCTGTGAATGGAGTCATTTCATTTTACAGGTGGCTCTTCTGTCTGTTCTGCCACCTGTGTCTACAGCTACCATATCAGAACTGCCAAATGTTAATGAGCCAAATAGCGGAGCCTCCTTGCTACTATCTGATTGTTATCTGGAGTTTTGTAGCCCAGTAATGGTAACCCTATTGGGATGGTCATGTCATCTAAAATAATCATTTACATGAGAAATTGGTCAGGTTGTTTTTGCTATCACCGCATAAAGAAATTTCTAAGTTCTTTTTGTTTGTTTCTCACCAAAAGGAACCTTAGTAACTCTAAAGATTCCCTGATGGGTTTTCATTACACAGTCAGATTTCTCTTTGTTAAATAAGCTAAGATTGTAATGAAAGCTTGTTCTGCTCGGCTCTCAGCAGAAAAACACATAGGAAGATAGAAAATGAGAGGAGGAGTGAAGCATGAAATGGAGACCACTGAGAAACATTATCTATGGCCATTACCCATAACGAGGAATATGACATAATGTTGTATGACAATGTTTCTTCTTCCTAGCCATTGTATTCAGCAGATCCTGGAAGCTGTCTTGCATTGTCATCAGATGGGTGTGGTGCATCGGGATTTAAAGGTAAAATATTTATACATTGTAAAATTGAAAGAACTTAAAAGCATTCTTCTGGTTAAACTTCCTTCACAAAACCTAGTGTGAAAGTGTCCTCTATGAAATAAAAATCTCCTCTTGTTAATGTGCAACATAACCTGCTGATTTAAGCTGTTATGGCCTGGCACCTGGATATATCTGCAGGACCACCTACTCATACCCATAACAGCCCAACCAATTCAATCAAACAGAGAGGAACTGTTACCGATTCCACATTTTCAGGAAATTCAACTGAGGAGATGTTGTTCTTTAAAGGCAGCACCAACACTATAGAACAGCCTCCTTTTGAGAAAAGCCCAGTCCCCTCTTTTGCTAACATTTCAAAAGCTTGTAAGGTCCAAGTTGTTCCGGAGAGTCTTCTCTTGATTTTAGCAAGCCATTTTCATTTTCTATTTTTATCACTTATAGCTTTCTGTGTGACTCCAGTTCTTTAATTGTTTTATAATTAGATTGATATTTTGTTTGGCTTTACACTTCACATAAGCTACCAGGAATCTCTGGACTGCAGTGGGTAATAAACAAGCAAACAACATTATGCAATTGCTTACTGTTGAAAGATTTTTTCCATTCTAAAGGTTCTGTGAAAATTTGAGTGTTTAAAAAGGTGGAGGTCATTCTGACTTAAGGAGGGCAACATTTTCAATAATGAGGAGGCTGTTACTGGAAAAGACATTGCATAGACCTACAGTGCAGAGATGGTATTCAGCAGGTTCTGACCAGTCCTGGAGAACTGGTAGCGGAAATTTTGAGTAGTTTGGAGAACTGGCCAATACCATCCCTGACTGGAGATTTTACAGCATTCTTCTCCTGCCACACCCACCAAGCCAGCCCACAGAACCGGTAGTAAAAAAAACCCACCACTGCTACAGTGCTCTCTCCAAGTAGACTGTATGAGACAGGCAGATTCCCCCTGAAGTAGATTGTCCAAAGGAAATGAGGATTTAAGATTTAAAGTACACTACAGATAACAATCAGCACCTTGAATTGGGCTTGGAAGCTTTCTTCTTCTTCTTCTTGTGCCATATCTGTCATCAGACATTGGCGATCATGTTGGCAATCCCATTTTTATCAACAGCTGCACGAAAAAGTGCTGCTGAGTTTTGTCCAAACCAGTTCCTTAGACTTTGAAGCCATTGCATTCTTCTTCAGCCTGGACCTCATTTGCTTGAAGAATTAAGTGAAGTATGCCATATTTTTCCGGGTGTCGCATCACAAGTCCAAAATATTCTAACTTTTGCTTTTTTATGGTTTTGATGATTTTCCTTGGTTTTCCTAGGCAGCTTGGAAGTTTACTGGCAACTAATGCAACTTCTGCCAGGGGGGAGTATGTGTGATGGCCCAGGGCGTGGCACAAAGGAAACACAGTCAGATAATCAATAAGAGTTCCTTTATTATCTCCAACTTTGCCCCCAATGTCCAGGTTACCTTCTGGCTGGAGAAAAATTCTCCCAGGAACAGCCTTTGACTGCAGAGAATTAAGTCCAAAACATGGTCAACACAAACTGTAACTTTAAGTCCAGTCAAGCCAAACTGAGGTAATTAGTTTGGCAGGGCAGCAGCAAGAATTCCAGACTTGAAGGCATAGCAAAACTCACATGGGAACACAGATAAGCAACGACAACACAAGATAAAGTCACGTTTGCTCCCAGAAGCCTGCTGCACGCAGCCTGAATTTCTCATAAACTGTCTTCCCAGCTGTGGCTAATGAAGGGAATCAGGAACTTTCATCCCCTGTAAGCCACACAACCCACATTGCTCTCTTCTCTGTTCCTCCCTGTGTGCCCTAGGATGAAGAGAGTGTGGGCCTGGATCTTCCTCTCCCTTGTTCTATTTCTCTCCTGCTCTGCCTAGCCGGACTTTGCCCTTCCCCAGCCTCCTCCACAGCCAACGGAGCCACACTCCCTTTCCCTGTCAGCCGTTCGGCTTCCTCCTCAGATTCAGACTCTGACAGGTGCATGACAGTATGGTTCTATTGAACCAATTAGCATTGGTGGCCAGTAAATTTGCAACTACATTCTGTTATCAGCTGTAGCTTCTGGTCAACTCACTGTCAGCCCAATATTGCAATAATCTAAGATACCCCAAAACAAAAAAAAAAAAAAAACCCCCCCCCCCCCCCCCCCCCCCCCCCCCCCCCCCCCCCCCCCCCCCACCCCCCCCCCCCCCCCCCCCCCCCCCCCCCCCCCCCCCCCCCCCCACCAAAAAAAAAAAAAAACCCCCCCCCCCAAACCCAACCCAAAAAAACACCCCACAACCCACCCCCACCACAAAACCACCCCCCCCACCCAACCCACCCCCCCCCCCCCCCCCCCCCCCCCCACCCCCCCCCCCCCCCCCCCCCCCCCCCCCCCCCCCCCCCCCCCCCCCCCCCCCCCCCAACAGTATCCACTTCAATGTTATTTTGATATATCATTATTCCCATACAAGCCTTTACAGTCTTTCTTTTGATATTCTCTCACTTCAGTTTCACCTCAAAGCATTTCTCACTTTTATTCTGAATTCCATTTGCATCGTTTTTTCTTAACCAATTTTTATTCTTTAAGATACTGCATTTTCTCTGCCACTTTTAATCTTAATTTCTTGTCTCTCATTTGCAGCTATCCTTTTTCTGTCTTAACACATTATATGGCACTAGTTCAACCTCTTTTTTTGCAGCAATCAATCTTTCTATACATTGTTTCTCATCCACAGTCTCTTCATCTTTTTAAACATTTTTGCATTGTTTTTGTTCATTATCCTTCCTATTAAAAAATAATTTTATTGCTATCTCCACATTTCCCAGAAATATAGATTCTCTAAGATTGTATTCTTAGAGATGTAAAAACATGCCAAGTTTAGTGTTCTGCTTATAACACTTTGGCATCTCAGTCACAAGAAAAAATTGGGACCTTTTTTTCTTTGCATTTTTATTGTTCCCTTCTCTCTCTTTTTCCTCTTAAAGCCAGAGAACCTCTTGCTGGCCTCCAAACTGAAGGGAGCTGCTGTTAAACTAGCTGACTTTGGTCTTGCTATAGAAGTGGAAGGAGAACAGCAGGCCTGGTTTGGTGAGTAGGAAAACACTGGGCTTACAGAGATTCCAATGTGTGTGTGTATCAGAGGTGCTATTCAGCAGGTTCTGACTAGTTCTGGAGAACCGGTAGCGGAAATTTTGAGAAGTTCGCAGAATCGGCAAATACCGCCTCTGACTAGAGATTTTACAGTATCCTTCCCCTGTCACGCCTACCAAGCCACGCCCAAAGAACTGGTAGTAAAAAAAATTGAATCCCACCACTGGTGTGTATGTATGTAATTGGGCAAAATACATTTTACTCTATCAGTAAAATGAAGCAAGGCATTAATTCTGAATTGGTATTTTTCTACAGCAGTTGGCACCCACTAAAAATGATAGATTAATACTTTCCTCTGGTTGTTGTATATTTTTTCCTTCTTACTTTATTTTAGTTTTTATTCATGTTTATTCATATTTGTTAAAACTTTCACTAAAATTATATTTAAAAAGAAAGAAAGAAAGCTGGTATAAGGCTGAAGCCAGCAAGTCAGGAATCAATGCCTCCCAGTATGAGAAGAGCCATATCTCAGCCACCCAATGCCACCAAGTAAACCATCAAGTATCTATTAATTTGAAAAGTGAGGAGAAAGAATCCAACAGTTTCAATACTCATGTATACTGTATATGTGTACAAATTCTGTATTCTCTGTTCTGAGAGGGTCAGTCAGCTGCTGTGTTTAAAGCTTTGTTCTGGCCAGGTCATTCCTAAGCATCTTGGTGGCACAGTGCTTAGAGTGCTGTACTGCAGGCCACTTCTCCTATCAGCTGCCTGCAATTTGGCAGTTCAAATCCCACCAGGCTCAAGGTTGCCTCAGCCTTCCATCCTTCCGAGGTGGGTAAAACGAGGACCCAGATTGTTTGGGCAATATGCTGACTCTGTAAAACTGCTTAGAGAGGGCTGGAAAGCACCCTAAAGCGGTATATAAATCTAAGTGCTATTGCTATCTTCTGCCAAGTCAAGCTAAGGGATTACACTTTTGGAGACAATATGTCAGATGTAGGAGAATCGCATATTGCTGAAATAGTCTGTATTCTAAAAGTATGGAGTTTCTGTTTTGAAAAAAGACAACCACCTTGATTTAGACTAAGTAAAGTGTCCTAATTTAAAGGGATTGTAGAAACTAATATATTGACTGTGGTCATATTACTTCCCCGGTGGCATTTATTTAGATATGTCTTTCTGTGTCAGTATGTATAATATTATATAATATTAAAGCCAGCTGCCATTCCAGTTGAGAGAAAGTATGTATTTACCTGTAATACATAAATTGGGAGTACTAGCTGGAGTTTAATTAAGTCATAATAACTGCATTTGAAATTAGATAGATTGGAGGGCATTAATTTGGGAAAGCTAGAGTCCATATCACCATTAACTGCAAGCTGATAAGGTCATCCTATTGTCTGTTGCTATTGTATCTTTGAGCTGTAGACATAGGCTGTTAAGGGAATACCTTTATAATTTCTAAGCCATCAATACACTAGTGCAGCATATGCTTCTCCAACAAAAAAAGTCCCAGAAGGATCTTGAATAACAAGGCTGGAAAAGATGATTACTTTGAGACTTCACAGAGCTGTAGTTGGTTTGATCTGATAGCGCTTGCCTAGCTGGGCCAGCAGTGGGGTGCAAGGCGCTTTCAGTTGGCCGTTGCCTGTCCTTCATAATCCCTCAAAACAATTGGAGGATGATTAGTGATCTTCTTCCAATCTATGAGACTTGCAGCTGTGAAAATCAAGAGTGAAATCATTGCTTGACAGCCAAAGCAATAAATATCCTCCCATTCCAAAGGGGAAGAAAGCAAAGAAAGCAAGACCAAGATCTGCCTGATGTTTTTGTTTGCAGGCTAACAAAACATTGTCATTTTCATGTGTCACCGAGCAAGAGGTAGGAAGCAATCAAGCCAGCATTCCCAGTACAGGACTTATAGGGTGAACTCAAAACCAGGAGGTGGAGTTCCCTCCAGTGGGGAAATAGATTGCTTGCAGTCTCAGCTTTAGGGGAGAGAAAAATTGGGCTGTTTGAGAAGCATTTGGGAGTAGCAGGAGCAATAAAATCAGATCCAAATAGAGTAGAAGTTAGAAGAACAACTCCCATAGCATCTGCGTCATAATAGAACACGAGGCTCGGGAGATGACAATTATCCCTGCTATTTCAGCTCTTAATATTTGTCATGTAATAAGAAATCCCAAGACTGAGATTTTTTTCTAAATGAAAAGTTGTAGATTCTCCTGGGGGCAAGTAGTGTAATTTGCAATCTATTTTGACAATTAACAGGTTTTGCAGGCACTCCAGGTTACCTTTCTCCTGAAGTGCTCCGGAAGGATCCCTATGGCAAAGCTGTTGACCTTTGGGCATGTGGTAAGTGAGACTGTATTTCAAAGGATGCTGAAGACAGTAACTTAGGGCAGCAGCCCCCAAACCTTTGGGTACCAGGGATCAGTTCCGTGGAGAGAGGCTTTTTCACGGATCAAAGGAGGCGTGGTTTCATGTGCTGCCTCCATCCTTTGGATGGGGCTTCATTTGTTTGAGTCCCAGTTTCTGGCATGCTGCGGAGCAGTGCTGGTCCACGAAACAGGGGTTGGGGATCCCTGACTTAGGGTCCCATGGGATCTACTACCAGGTTTTTGTCCATGGGATTGGCTATTTATGAAAATATTTAGTGGAATGCCTTCCCCAATTGGTGTGCTCTATATGTGTTCAGAAATCACTTGGGGGGGGGGGGAATGAGCATTTGAAATTAGATAGATTGGAGGGCATTAATTTGGGAAAGCTAGAGTCCATATCACCATTAATATAAAAGGAAATCCTATGAGAAAGATATGAGCATGCAAGTCCCTCCTTTGAGTTGTTAGTCATTTTTTTGCTGATTCTGCATCATGCGCCCGCCCACAACACATTCCCTGCCCACTCTCCATAACACACGTGTGCCCATCCAGCCAGGCCATAGTACACTCCTGCTTGGCCATACTCACACAGTTGGCTGTGATGGTGCACTTTAGGATCACATTGTTTAATGACAGAAATCCTTGTCCCAATGATCATCATTAAGTAAGGCCCTCTGATTAGTTATAGACAGTACAGATGTTATCAGTTTAAGTAAAGCATTAAGAGTTTTGCTCTCCAACATGCATCAGAATAGTTTGATGATGTATGCAAACTTCTCCAACTGAGTGCTATCTTCTAAATGAAAATAGTGTATGGACAAGATAAAACCCCCTGGTCCCAACACTCAACCTTGAAGAACGCCTCTCCTTTAAAAGTAATGCCCATGTGTTCCTAAGCTTTGGTTTCTCATCATTAATGAAAAATACTAGGAAGATCATCTAATCCCATAAGAGATAAGGATACTCAAGAACCTTTTATGAAGGATGTTGCCAAGGCCTTGTGAAAATCTAGATGTACAATATTGACAGGATCTCACCATCCATGGCCTGCTGGCCCTTGCAAAAGACTCTAAATGATTCATGAGACAGATTCCCCTCTTCAGAATCCATGCTGGTTTTCCTTCAGCAAGCCTTATCTCTCTGTGAGCTTAGTTTGTTTTTGGTTTGATTATAGTTTCTTCCAATTTGCCTGGAATATGTTAAACTGCCTGGGCTGTAATTTTCTAGATCTCCCACATATCCCTTTTAAAATATTGGATGAAGACCATTATTAATGCTTCACTAGACCATTAAGGCTCGCTTTCTCCAGTACAGGGAGTGACTATTCCTGATTCCTAGGATTGACTTATTATAATAAATCCTTGACAAAATCAAATCATTTATTCCAGCAGCCCTATTTCCATAATGGAGCAAAACAACTTAGTTGAGGAAATACTCAGATTCCTAATGTAGCCATTGTGTAAACAAATTATAAGGGCAGACTGGATTGCCCTCCTTCCTGTTACGCTGAAAGGAAGCAACGAAGGAAGCCAGAATCCAGTGGTTTAAATTGCCTATAAATAGATTCTACATCTAAAAGCAAACTTGTTTGCCAAAAATCTGATGTTTTTACTGCAACCTTATTCCTAATAAATCTTAGTAAACAGAGAATTGTTCCTTGTTATCCCCCCACCCCATTCTGATAGATGTTAGGAACAAAAGTCATCCCATTTGTAATTTAACAATTTTTTAAAATGCCATTCATAATAAAAATATTTAAGTGCTTTCATGCTGCAGTTTTTTTTAAAAAAATGACAAGTTGATTATCCTTTTTATCTTCTCATCTTTTCTATTGCTATTTCCTTAGCTTCTTATGAACTATAATGTTGTTGTTTGTATCTCATGAATTATGTTGATTTCCTTTATTTAGTATCCTATTATGATTTATATTGTTTGCTTATTTACTGAGTTTGTATCTTATGATTGATGATGATTGCATTTTATGCATATGATCATGATTTATCACTTAGTGCTTGCATGTACATTGAGAGCTTATGCACCGGAGACAAATTCCATGTGTGTCCAATCACACTAGGCCAATAAAGAATTCTAATGACTGGAAAAATGAAAAATTATGAAATGTTTTAATTTTTTTGTCCTCGACTGATATCCAACCCCACTTAGTTACTTATTACACAAAAATAAAGATCACTGTCAGAAGATCATTCCTTTCAAAAGTTTGGCTCAGTTTTGCCTCAGACAATGGGGTCTACATGCTTAAAGCTGAAGGACTTTAAAACATTCTTTGAATTCTCCATTGATGGGGTATTGGGAGAAAATGTGATCATATAGAAAGTGACTGTCAAAGCTTTCTGACTTTTTAGCCAATCACTAAGAGAAGACTAGTCTCCTGAAGCCTGGGCTGTTTAGTAAACCTGCTACAGGTCATCCTTCAACTTGCAATCATTTGTTTAGTGGCCATTCAAAATTAGAATGACACTGAAAAAGGGACTTACAATCAGTCCTCACACTTCAACCATTGCGGTATTCCCCACAGTCACATGATCAAAATTTGGGCACTTGGGGACTGCATGTATTTATGGCTGGGTCATGGAATCGCCATTTGCGACCTTTTTGGCTGGCTTTCAACAAGTAAAGTCCATGGGTGAAACCATTCACTTAATCATGTGATCCACTTAGCAAGAGCAATGATTCGTTTAACAACATGGTAAAAAAAAGGTAGTAAAATCAGGTGCAGTCACCTTGCTTAGCATTGGAAATTCTGGTCCCAGTTGTGGTCATAAGTCAAGGACTGCCTGTATCTATTTGTAGAATTATATCTGACTATTCCTTCCACTAGGTAGGTAAATGCAGTCACTGCTATCATTCAGTGAAAAGCCAATCCTAGAGATATTTTTACACATTTTCATGAAGAATTGCGGGTCTTTGTTTTCAGGCAAATTATGATACTGATGATTCAGACTGAACTGCAAAGAGCTGACACTTATCCTGAATCCTTGACATTTCAGTTGAGACATAACCATTTTATACAACATCGGGATGATGTTGGCAGTATAGGAAGATACTTAACTCTTGACTCATCTCCTTTCTTGTCTTGCTCACTGTGTAGGCCAATTCAGATCTCCTGTGTCAATCAATTCCTTTCCACTAGCTTATGTAACGATGTTCCCTCTGAACACACAGGAGTTATTCTCTATATTCTACTGGTTGGCTACCCTCCTTTCTGGGATGAGGATCAACACCGATTATATCAGCAGATCAAAGCTGGAGCCTATGATGTAAGCAAACTTCCCTTTCATATTCTTTTCTTCTCACCCACCTTAATTTTTGTTGACTAAATTTTCTCACTTGCTTTATTTACGTACCACTATATTGAAAACCAATTTAAATATAAATCTAAGGTTGCAATTAATACATTGACTAGGGGTGAGACTATGTTTACATCCACACTTGGGTATTTGGGACTGATAAACCACGATTCTGAACTGCTGTTGAACATCAGTTTTATTTAGTTCTAGCAAATATGAACAATGTAGAAAAATACTGAAAGCTGTAATTCAACAGGATTTGGAAATCATAACTTTCAAATTAATCTTCCTTTCAGACTATTTTATATTGTGAAGTTGTCATGAAGAAAGCTAAAGAAATTGGCCTATATATATGCCAATTTAAATAGCTATAATATGAGTAAAACAATTACAAAACAATTGAAAAATAAAAGTGTCTGTTTTTATTGTATCAATAAAAGGGCACACATGAGATTATAGTATAGAAGGAATAGCAACAAGGAGAGTTTAGGAACAACGGAGCACCTGCTGGAGCATGATCTCTCTTTGTGAGATGGGGTGATTTTTCCTTCCTGTGGCAGCTCTGTGTCAAACATTTATTTATTTTATTTATTTATTTATTTGATTTGCCAATTGTTTACAAGATAATAAGTATAAGTGTATACATAGTTGTGAATACATGAAATGGGTACATATAAGAAAAATAAAAGAAGAATAAGAGAAACAATAGGACAGGGACGGTAGGCACGTTGGTGCGCTTATGCACGCCCCCTACAGACCTCTTAGGAAAGGGGTGAGGTCAATATCTGTGGGGAGTTTTCTTTCTTTATAGGGAGAGAATTTAGGTTGATATAATGACTTCTTTGACCCCTCTTTCAAACCAGTGGTCCTCTCGGTCCAGAATGTCGACTTTGCTGTCTTCAAAATAATGACCTTTTGAAGAGTGGCCATTTAGGTTAAAATTGAGCAGTCCTCTTCCTCTTTCAACAGAGGGGAAGGATACAACACCACCTATCTCCTGTCTACAACACAATCCTTTCAACAG
Source organism: Notechis scutatus (assembly GCF_049901735.1). Classification (NCBI taxonomy): domain Eukaryota; kingdom Metazoa; phylum Chordata; class Lepidosauria; order Squamata; family Elapidae; genus Notechis; species Notechis scutatus. The sequence continues at coordinate 76,591,406 of NC_142010.1, forward strand.
TCCCAAGAAGGTTCCACACCCATTTGCACTCTGATTCAGGTGACCCTGAGGGTACATATAAACGACCAAGTAGCCTCAATGACTCTCAGAGAGCTAATGACTGACACTCAGAGTGCTAACAACCAGATGACTGCAAAGAATATAAATCTTTCCATTCCCCACCGTTCAATCAGAAGTGAAGAAGCTTCTTGGATGAGAATTGAAACATTTTTAAGGAAAAAATAAATAAGAAAGTCCAGTTGCTTTTTGAAAAATACCTTTGGGACAACCATGACCTGGATGATAGAGAATCTCCATAAATTATCTTGTCCCATTTCAAGCTGCTTTGATGGAGGGCTTCAGTAACTTTGGTCTGCCTGCTGATGATTTTTATCTAAGGATAGATAGATGGAGCATAACTCCATTGGTTCTCATTGACATCTCATTGGGTCTTGATATCCTCTAGATCAGGGGTCCCCAACCACCGGTCCGTCCACGGAACAAGTCCTACTGGGCCACTGGTTTGCTGGGCGCCGCCATCTTGTTTTGATGAAAAAGTGCTTCCGGTGAGCTTTTCCGGGTAGAAAGCTCACCGGAAGCACTTTTTCATCAAAAAAAAGATGGCGGCGCCCAGCTGATGCCGGTACCGGGCCGCGGCATAAAAAAGGTTGGGGATCACTGCTCTAGATCATCTGAGAAATTTGGGAATAGGAAGCACAATTGTTCAGTGGACCTCTTGCTATCTCTCTCAGATAGATTTCAGATAATGCTGCATCCTCAAAATTGAAGCTGTGATATGGTATCCAAATTTGACAAGTTTAAGACTTGTGGACTTCAACTCCCAAAATTCCTGAGCTAACATGACTGGAGGAGGAATTCGGGGAGTTGAAGTCCACAAATCTTAAAGCGGTCAAGTTTGAAGACCCCTGCTATAGTATGTTGATGATACTCTTTCTTCTTGATGTCTTTAGGAGATGGCATGGCTGTCATGAATGCCTTCTTGCAGTAATGGGTTGAATGAGGGATAATTTTTTGAAACTGGACCCAGACCAGAGAGAAGAGCTCGAGGTCCCTATTCTAGACCTGAATCACATCTGATTTTCAAGATTAAAGCAAGGTCAAATATGCCTTTGATGAGCTCCAGGGACCAACCATGTTTGTCTTTCTGAAGATAGTGACCTTAGAGTAATACTGGCCAGCTTGATAATCACTAGATTTAAATAGAGTAACACCCTCTGTATGGATCTGTTATTTCTGTCTAGTCTGGAACATACTGCACAAACTTGTCCAGGCAGTCACCAGGATTAAAAAACTGACTTGAAAGCATGCATGCATACACACTAACACACACATAGGTTACCTTCAAAGCTTTACATGATTTAGTTCTAGGCTATAGTTTCCTGATTGAACTTCCATATTTCCTGAGAGCTTGTAAAAATGTTTGCCTATAATTCCTATGGTCCCTTCTGCAATAATCCATGATTAAACCTCAGCTCCTTGGAATGCATTCTCTGCAATGTTGACCGGCCTAATACCTTTATTAGTTTTTTTTTAAAAGACCCTTCCAGCTCATCTTGAAATGGGTGAATGGGTGAAATGGAGATGGGCAGGTAAGAAATAAGAAATTATAAATAAATAAATAAATATTTTTCTACTGCATTTAACAGTTGTACTTATTTCCCCTTAGTCAGCAACATACCAAGTAAAAACTCATACATAACAAACTTCTAATTTGTTTTTATTGCTTTTAAAATAATGACAAAAAAGAAAGAATAACAAAAACACAAAGCTAATTAAGAAAAAAATACATACATCTAGGCTTTTTTTTTTCTTTGACAATGTGTGTCTACAGAATACGTACTTAATACCTGGACTGCAAATCATTTTGGGCTTCTGGTACAATTACTGTCTCAGAGAAATATATTGTGTCTTACTTCTCACCTGCAGAAGAGAGAATGGGGAGTTTTATCTTCTTGTACTTGCAGTTTCCTTCTCCTGAGTGGGATACCGTTACTCCTGAAGCAAAAGACCTCATCAATAAAATGTTAACAATCAACCCATCCAAACGTATCACAGCAGCAGAAGCTCTGAAGCATCCTTGGATATCAGTAAGTGTAAAGTGAATCATACTTTTCTTAGTACCTGCTTGGATTTTGATAACAATCTCCGGGCGACAGTGCTCCCCCATTTTAAAGGGCCTTCTAAATCCTTTCATTTGAGCCCTCCAAAACCTTTCAAGTTTCCTTTTGAATTCCTGAGAAAGTTGCTCACTGAGCTGCCCAGAGTCTTTGGAAACTGACACAGGGTTCAAACTGAATAAGCAAACATTGTAGTGCTTAAGAAGAAGCAGAACTTTTTAAATGCAGAAGAAGTAATGGTCATGTTGAGTGCAATTTTAATTTAATTTAAAATTAATTTCTTAAAGCAAATTGCTGAAGGAACAAGTATGGCTCTTGACCACAAAAAGTAGCAAACTCCAAATGTTAAAGTTGGGAGGAAAAATTATGCCTACCTAGTAGAGAATATGCAAAACTATGCAGAAAATTATGACAAGCACATGAGATCAGTAAGATGATACTCCATTCCTCCTTTTTTATAAAAAAAAACACCACAAAATCTAATTGGGTTAAATGTCAAATCTTTTTGCAACATTAATGTGGAGCAGCATTCTGCAACAGGTTATCCTAGTAGAGTCACAGGAGGGTGTATGGATGTCTTTCAATCAGAGGTTGTATTCAGCAGGTTCTGACCAGTTCTGGAGAACTGGTAGAGGAAATTTTTGAATAATTCGGAGAACCGGCAAATCCCACCTCTGACTGGAGATTTTACAGTATCCTTCCCCTGCCACGCCCACCAAGCCATACCCACAGAACCAGTAGTAAAATAAATTTGAATCCCACCACTGCTTTCAATACTTAATCACCGCCTTCTTCATATCACCAATATATTTTAGTCTCTGCAGAAAAGCCAGCTTGTAATGGCTTTCAGCTTACAACAACAGTGTGGAACTGAAGAATGGAAGGCAATCCTGTTTCACATATCATATTTACAAGCACACAAGGAAGCACAGCTTCTAATACAAATTCAAGTTTCTAAAAGAAAGACGGTTTTTGTATTCATTTCCATTTCTAAGCATGCTTTCTTTATGTCTTTTAGCACCGTTCCACTGTGGCTTCTTGCATGCACAGACAGGAGACTGTGGATTGCTTGAAGAAATTCAATGCCAGAAGAAAGCTAAAGGTAATTATGGGACTTGGTGCTTCCTTGTTTACTTAATTGAAGTTTCCCCCCTTCATTTGTTTCCCATGTTCATGTTCCACATCTTTCAAGACCTGGCTCCAGACTAGGTTTCTTGCAGATCTCTATTTATTTATATTCTGCAGATCCAGATGATGTCACCTGTAATGGTAATTTTTCTATATTTTCTCATCACTTGTGCTCACATTCTTCACACACACACACACACACACACACACACACACACACACAAATCACCAAAGATGAAAAGAAGGACAAAAGAAGGGTTTTAGACTGGACTATATTTCTGTTTCTACAACTAAATTAGTTTCTATACATGACGTAGATCTGTTCCATGTGTAGACAGACAGTATTGATACCACGGACATGAGTTGAGACAGAAACATCATGAGTTTCACTCTGGTTCTTTCAAAAGTTCTTCCCCAAGTGATCTTGTTCATCTGAATTTGAAAAGCTAACATTTGGTCATTTACCCACTGGGTGAAAATCTGATAGAGATTTAAAAGTTTTCTAGACCATTGTTTTGCTAAAAGAAGGAGGGCAGACTTTATATTACATCAACAATGCCTGAATGGTGTTATTAAACTGCTTTAGATCACTAGTAAGGAAATAACTGTCAGGATTCCAGAAGTTCCCCCCATTTAAATCATGAGACTCGAGCCAAACTTCCAAAACTTAAAAAGGATTTATTGGGAATTAAACTGTCCAGCATTGCCTGGGTGTAGCCGACTCTGAGATACACAATTCATTGTCACCCTTGACCCTGATTTCCCCCTCCCCCCGGGGTGTATCATAATTCATATTCTCCAATGGGACGCATCCATAGCCAAGAGTCATAAATCATGCTCTCCAGTTAGAATTTTGTGAGGCAGAAACTTTGGTTACCTAGTTACTATCGTTGAAAACATTTATGGAATGCAGTTTCGGTTTGCAAGCGGCTGCACTGCTCCCCCTCCCTTTCTGTTGGAAACTCTAAAAAGACCATAGAAATATTTTATGTATTTACAATAACCCCCTTGACCTGAAACTTTTTATTAAAGTCTTAAAAGTAAATATGATAGCTTCTTGAGAGATTTCTGAAAACCAATATCAGTGGAATTCAAATAAATTGCATTCTTCAAAGGTGTGTCTTTGCCATTTTTAGACCACTTTTCACTCAGCTGTATGCTACTGTGGATAGGAAAAGGTTCAGTTAGGAGACTTAGCAGTAATATCATTATCAGTTTCTAGATTCAATGTTTTCTAAGATTATCTCTACACATAGATTCTATGAACTTTTGCAGATTTCTTTCCTTTTGGGCTGAACACTAACAAAATTACTGGCTAAGTAATAGATTATGATCTGTGTTGGCTTTTTATACAGAAATCTGTTGATTCCATTAATGTAATTTCTCACCAGCTCATACACTTGATTGAAATATTGAGAAATTGTGGACTGTCATACAGTCAGACTGGATTTGGCATTTTTATCCACCTATTGAGTCCTTCCCAAGGACTTGAGACAGTTCAGGTTTTATGGTATTAGAGATATGTCACTGGATTATTATTATTTGTGAAATTCATTTGCAGCCTATCTCGCTGTGGGGCTACTCTAGGTGGCTTATAACAGTAAAAACACAGAAATAACAAGAAGTGTAAACAGTAACAAAATAATAAAACAATAAAATAAACAATGAAAATATAGTCATATGAAATTAAAAGAAATGCTCAACAGAGGAGAGAGGCAGACAATCAATAAGCCGTAAATACACAGATCCATTTGACCTTTTTATCCTATGCCCCAAAATTATATTTTGATGGACAATTTCAAAACTATCCATAGTTAGAATAACAGAGATGTAGATGTTACATTCTTATGCTAACTCAGTTTTTACTCAGTGCAAGTATATCTTGCTTTTTTCTGTAAATGCTAAACCAATTGCTCAGAATTCTCCATCAAACATATGTGGAATGTTTCCTTTTCCTATTAAAAATGGACACTTCCTGCTAACAGGAAGTAAGTGACCTGAAACTATAATGTTGGGCTATGGCAAATCAGGTGTGTAATAAATTATTTTATTGACTTACAGAGAATGGCTCTGGATATGTTACTTCAGTAATGCATTGAAGTCTTCCCCCCTATCAAATGGATGTGATGAGACTGATCTATGGGACAATATGCTTGAGAGCTCTGTGAAGTAATAGTATAGTAGTGGTAATTGTGGTAGCTTTTATTTAGAGCTACTAAATTGAAATAGAGGAGAAATGTATGCTACAGATGAGTCTTTGTCAGCCTGCCCAAATGCATTTGTTTTAATGCCAAAAGTGGAATGAGTTTGGGGCATTATAGTACAATCTTGCAAATATGGAAGGGAGAGGGATTGATTGTCCGTTAGGAAAATTTCTTCTGTTCTATGACCTGAGGCAAATGACTGATGCATCAGAAGAGCTTTAATCTGTTGAATGTCTCAAAAATAAATGGCATATTTGTGATTACACTTGGGATACTGTAGAAAATCCTCTTTAATACAGCAAGACATTTATCAGTTAATCTGGTCCCATCAAGCATTGCTTGTTCAGTGGAGAATGGAGTTTCATTAACATTGGAAGGAAAGCTTTTAATCTCTATATACCATGGCTATAATAAACTCTGTGTCCACCATTTGGAAGCTTGCAGTTAAAAATCCCTCAGCTAATACCCTGTGACTTGAATTCTGCAAACTGTTTGCTGTTTCTATTAATATCTTTCCTGAACTATATTCATCCTGCCCTGAAACAGGGCCAAAGGTACATTCCCCTTGCAGTTCAGCCAGCTCTATTTTTCACGGGATGTTTTTAAGAAAAAGGAGATATTGGGGGGGAGGGGGAATAGTCCTAATTTTGAACCTGTTTCCCTTGTTTTTCTTTCTGTCTTTTGTGTGTTCCAGGGTGCAATCCTCACTACAATGCTAGCAACCCGTAATTTTTCTGGTAGGTAACCCAACTCTATTTACTTGCTACCTCATCACTTATTGGCTACTAACTTTGGTTAGAAAATATGGCTGGTTGCTGCACTAAGACTTCCACAAACAGGTCTGGACATTTTCATGTGATTTCCAAATGACTTTTTTCCCCCTATGTTTGTTCAAATGTTAATACAAAGAAAGGAGGGAAAAATTAAATTTATGTTGTAACCCATACCTGATAGTGGTGACCTGAGGAGAAAGGTCTGAAGATCTTATGTTACAGTATGTATATTCTTGGACTGTGACTTAAAAGTACCACCAAACTGAGAAATGCTCTGATCACATATTTCCCTTACTGTATTTTAAAAATACCCCTAAAAATTCCCATTTGAACGTGGAAGTAAGAAAGAGTTTCTTTGGCAGAAGAATCCATGAGGACATTTAATACAATCTGTACTTTCTGTAGCTCTGCAGGAGGTAAATACTGAAAATGTTGGCTTCTTAAGATTAATTCCTTATAATTTTGTGAAAGAAAGATGCAGTCTAGTATTCCTAAACAATACGAATAATTTTTCCTTCAATAACCCACCCACATACCCTTTTCTTCACTTAAAGCTGAAAAGCCACTGTAATTAATTATAGCTCAGGCCCCAATTCAGAGTGTGATAAATGTAAACTCCCTTGGATTAACAGCTCATCAACATAGCTTGAGGAACATCAACTAATCATTTCCAAAGGACATATCTGCATACCATTGCCTGTGTCTCGTCATCCAATCGCAGCTGAGGCAGACCAGGGATAGCTTTAAGTGTTCCATTCTGAGAGTAGTTCCTTCCCTCTTATCCCATCTCCATGGGTTGTGTGTAGGCAAACTTGGCTATGTTGATGCCATAGAAAAAGTGGCCTATAAAATGACTTATTCCATTTTAATTATTTGATTTATATAGCCATTCCCTTAGCATATGACTCAGAGCACCATACATCATCAATAAACAGCAATATATACAATATATTGTATATAAAACAATCACAGAAAACAAATAATACAAATAAAACACAAAAACATTTGGCCATAAGGTGCTTGGACAGATTAATTCCATGGGATCATGTCACTCTGTGATCCAATGCCTGAGGAAAGAATTAAAGTTACTGCAGGGGTGGGATTCAAATTTTTTAATAACCGGTTCTGTGGGCATAGCTTAGGTGGTGGGCATGGCTTGGTGGTCATGTTATTGGCTGGGTGTGGCCAACTCAATATCACTCACATTGAGGCACGCATCTCCTCGCCTGGCCTCCCATGACTGTGGAGATGCTAAAACAGTCATAAGTGTGAAAAATTAAGGGTTAACGGAGAGGCAGTTTCTGTAAGCAACACCAGAATGTTTCCTTCCTTACAGGATTAGGCCAGTAATTTCTTCTAACAACCAGTTCTCCAAACTGCTTAGAATGTTAACAACTGGTTCTAGCGAATAGGTGCGAACTGGTAGAATCCCACCCCTGAGTTACTGCCTTTTCAAAGGCAAGACAGAGCTGGGTTAGCTGAGTCTTGGGAGGAATGCTGGTCAAAAGGATGGAGGTAGTGATGGAAAGAATATATCCTGGGTCCCATCAAGTGACATTGGCTGAGCAATAGAATCTAGAACATTCTGACCCTCTCAGAATCTTACCAGAAAAGCAGAAATAAGTGGAGCCCCAAATATGCTTTCTAAAAGGCAGTTCTGAAGAAGCTTCTTGGAAGAGAAGAAAAATGTTTTCAAGGGGGTGGGGGGACACCAACCCTAAGGAAATCTAGTTGCCTTTTGAAAAGCACCTTTGAGACAACCATGACCTGGATGATTCAGAATCTCCTCGACAAAGAAATGTAGCATTAGAAAGCCCCTGGCTCTAACTGGTTCTGTGACCTTCCTGTGGAACCATCACCTTCCATCCCATTCCTGATTGGTCTTCCACCCTCAGGCTGTGAGAGAGACTGAAATCCAGCTTGCTTGTTTCTTTTTTAAATGAGTCAATCATTTATCCATTGGTTGACTTAGAGACCTGGTCTTGGACCTGGTCCTGAAAATGATCCACCTTTAAAGCAAGTAACTGGAAATGTAATTGAAAATATTTGCTTTTTATATTTTGTAACCTACCTGGCAGGAAAAGCCCTTTCTAGGGGTCACTATTATCCATATCAGGAACCTTGTTTCCGTACATCATCTCCTCTTGTAATCTTAGGGTAGTTTACAGCTCCCACACCAATCCCCACAGCTTACGCCCTTGCTCAAAATCTAGTTGCTCTCCAGAACTGATCCAGCAGCAGTGCAAATCTAGATGACTGCTGGAATGCCATTTTTTTTTAACTAGACAGAATGACTTTTCCTATCATCTAGTGGTTGATAAGTTGACTGGTTGATCCATAACTTTAAAGAATTAAAAAAAAATAAGTCCAATGGGTCAATGAGGCAATGAAAAGGGGGGGAAATGCTTGGGCAGGACTGGAATTCAATCAAGGAAACCAACATTACAGCTTTTACTACAGAAATGTGTGCTATAGGGGTGATGGCAGAAACCTTCTGAGACATGTTGTGGAGATAGCAAGGATAAGAAGGAACGTAGTAAATAAGTGTATGGGTGTAACCTAAGTCTGGCTTGCATAGTGACTCACATAGATAGACACCAGAGAGATGAATTCAGGCACTAGCATCTTTCTTCTAGCGTGTCATAATAATAAATAGATATTGACCATTTTCTCTGGATTATTAAGTGAAGACAAAATACAAAAATACTTTTTTGCACATTGATAGAAAGGCTGTGATAAACAAATCAATGAAGTTCCCATCTCTCAACAACAGGGCATTGAAACCATTGTCATTATTTATTAACAGAGAGAACTTGAAAGAGCTCAGATTAGATAATAGAAAATTCATTTTACACTATTCTGTGGGAAATGTTGGGTAGCATGGTTATTAATCAGAGGGGGTTTGCCCCCAAATACACCATCCTGTGAGATGAAGCTTGTATAGGAAATAATAATAATAATAATAATAATAATAATAATAATAATAATAATAATAATAATAATAATAATAATAATAATAATAATAATAATTCCTTTACAAGCTTCATCTCACAGGATGGTGTATTATTATATCTTTCTAGAATACAGGTATTAGGATGAAAGCATTTCCTTCCTGCATACGAATTGCATAGAAGTAAGTTTTAAAAATCAATCATCATTGAGGAAAATAAGGCAGTTTTATGGGATTTTTCAAAGGAATCTTGAATTCTAAAAACAATTTCCATTTGCTGAAATTTCACATGAAGAAAAATGAATCCACAAGAAATAAGGGGGATCTTTTGATTGATATTATATTTGGAGAGTAATAAAATGATGACTTTAAAAGAGAAATAGCAAAATTCATGGAGGATTATACTTTTGCTGGGTACCCAAGAGTATAGGTTTAGAGCCACTGAACAGTTTACCATCCTTAAGTCTTCTGGACTTCCCAGAATCATCTCAATTACTGTAAGAAACATATTGTAAGAAAATGCTGAACCAGACAGACATTTGCTCTGTTCCAGCAAACATTTTTAGAACTTGATTGATTGGGACAGATACCCTTTTTGGAAGGAACAATTGTTATGAACAGACATTATGACATGAAGGCTATTTCAAGGTCCCCCCCCCCCCCTACAAACAAACAGATTTCTGCTTAGGAAATTACAATATGTACAGTCCTCATTCTTATATACAGTATATGTGTCACTGTGGGAACTATTGGATGCAAAACCATAATTGGCTATTGTTTTTAAATGTCAGCTCATGTAATTTACATGTGTATTTACATGTGACAATACGTAATTTGTTAAACCTGAGCAGTTAAGAATTTCAGCAAGTGGAACATGCATTGCAGAATTTTTAAAAACCCCAAGCTGTAGAAAAATATAATATACTTAGAAGATTGTGCAATAGATGTGTATTTGATGAAATAAGAACATTTTAAAAGATCACAAGAAAAACATCATAACAACTTGAGAAATAAGAGAGGATATCTTAACAATCTAAGGAAACAAGTTTTTTTTTAAGAAAAAAAAAAAAACTCTGGAGCTATGGAAAGGTTAATTGGCTGAGAATACTGGAAATGTTACAGGTTTATCACAAAGACTTTAAAAAAATCCAAAACTTTACAGTATGAACTTTCTATCCAGCATGAACCAAATATAGTAATCCAGGTCTGCAATGGCAATGGGAACGGGGTAGAAAAGAAGGGGCCTGTTTTTTATCATTGTCAAAATGTGGGCTGCAGCTGTCAGGATGTCATAATTACAGCACGTGATCTACACCAGCATGGGGGACTAAAATTAGCAGGAGAGCCTGAGAGTGAGAAAAGCAGGCAGGCAAGAGAACACTTATCTACAGTTGAACCATTTGTGAACCGATCTAAGAAAAAAAGTGAGACCAGCAAACTTAGGAAGTGGAGCGGTTTCATAGAGAAGACTAAATCGTTATGACCACGTGGTGGGAAGATCCTAATCCTTTCAAGAAGGAATAAATGAAATTCACAGAGAATGCTCCTTCGGTTCACCAACATTGCTGGGTTCTGCTTTGACGTCTTCAAAAACTTGGGAATACATGACTATAAGTGGCTGTGGCTTGTTTTGTTCAATTGGAGGGATCATAGTAACCCAGTTTGCAAGCTTCATGGTTTTCTGAGAGACTTCCTTCTGACTGCTGGATTATTATCAGAGAATGCTGCAGCACTGATTGTGTGGTCTTCAGTTCCCTTGTCTCCTGCTCTTATTCAGTTCTCCTCATGTTGCTGAGTCTCACTGTTCTAACTCTGGTATCATGCTTATGCCTCTTGACCTGGTACCTTTTCTCCACAGGAGGGAAAAGCGGTGGCAACAAGAAGAATGATGGTGTGAAGGTAAGTCCTCTTCATCTCTGGACCTACAAGATGACAAATACACTTGGATGTCTTCTCTAGTAGTGGGTCCCAGCGTGGCCCAGATCTTCTGTTTCATGTGTTTCTCAATTTTTAGACACATTTTTCCCATTCTTGCCTTTTCTACAAAAATACAACTGAAGGAAAAAAAAGTTTATATCTTGTAAAGCTTAGATATAGTAATGGTTGCCTCAGTTTATCCTTACTTAATCCATACCAAAATAAATGTAAAAAAAAAAAGAAAAAGAATTAGCAGACTTGTGAAAAGACAATAATAGAGAACTAAACAACATTTTGACCTGTTCATTGAGGCTGAGAAATTCTCTAACAATTCTCTTTCCATTCTTACTTACTTTTATAAATTGGAGAAAAGATTGTGTCTTTCTTCTACATTTCAATATTATCAGATAATTATGTGATTACGTAGAAATAATCTAGGCTCAGAACTGATTTAAGTTTTCAGAAGTTATAGTAATACCATCTTCTTGTAGAACTGTAATTCACAAGTCCCTCTTTGGGATTTAATATCCCAGAATATTTCTGTGGCTGTGTATAATCTTACAACATATCCTAGTGTAAATTCCTCTTGATCCCCTTAAATATTAGTTCCTAGTGAATTATCTTTGCATGCCAAGGATGTTTTTGAAGGAGGAGCTCTTACCTCTTTGCAAATATCCCAGATCAATACGACAGCTATATTCTATACTGCCTCTGGCATTTCTACTCCCATGTAAGGGCTGTCACAGGGGAGACTAAGAAGAGAAATAGGAAGTTAGATTAAAATTGAGATTAAAAATATCACAATTCCCTGTGGTCTCAGCCAAGGTGGCCAGTGGAGAAAGTGCATGGTGATTTTATTTAGCAAGATATGTTAGATACAGTATTTAGGTCCTGGCTTAGGTTTTGAGCAGTGGTAAGAATCCCAGCTGTTACCTTTTCTTTAACCCGAATAGTTTGTTGTGATTTTTAAGAAAACTACACTCTACTACATTAATTACTACGATAAAGGGACTTTTGGAAACCTGAAAGCAATTAAAGAATTCAGTGGTTGTTGTCACCCCTGGGTCTAATGAGAAGGTAGTAAATCCAGGAACAGTGCTAGCATTTGTAAGGCCATTGACACTTTGAAAGCTGGTTCATGATTTTACTGAGAAGCGGATTTAAGCATGAACAACTTTTCTCTTTTTAGCACCAATACTACCTCCATTGCTCAGTCCCAAAATATTTGAGTTGGAAAAGAGTGTAATGTAGTTGTGCACTGACATTATTACTGTTTTATTTTCTGGAAACCAAACTGGAATTTTCTGGAAAGGTGTCTGGTAACCCTTTCACAGTTGAGATGGTGACTTGATGGTGGTTTGAGGGCGTGGAAAGGAATGCAGTTTCAGAGAATGATCATATATATATGCCTTGGAGATTCTGACTACAGGACTGTTGGGCCAAGATATATATATATTTATGCTGAGGCAGCTGGCTGTTCCTAGTACTAACAGCCTCTCCTGATGCCCTCATTGTTAATTCCTCCCAGAAACTAACCCAGGAAATCAGTTTCTTCCTTTACAATAGTTAAACCAGCTTACTGATATATTCTGGTACCTTCCCTCCTTTTATTTCTATGTCCAATGGCAGAGTTTTTGCTTGTTTTGTTTCAAAGCACAAATGTCAGATTCACAGCCACAAGATTTGTGGATTTATTTAATAAAATCCATGGTTTGATAAACAGCTCCCAAGAAGCAAATGTTTTAAACTTGAAGTAGGATTCTTTCCATGAATAATCCATTTTGGAAAGATAGATATTCTTGTTTGGATATAACAACATCTAATTTAAAAAAGCTTCTTTTTAACCAACGGCTACACAATAACATTCACAACTCCATTCAGAATCACATCTCCACTAAATTAATGCAATCACTGCACTCTACCATGTCCCATCCTATGTCCTAAAGTACTAAGTTCACATCCCTGTACTGTGTTCTTTTACTGTATGTTTGTCCTACTTAAATGAGGCCACTGCTTTTGTGTTGCATCATGTTATGTCTGATTACTTTTATAATTATTGTCCAGTAAGATTTCCTATTGTACCTTTTATTAGGTTTTCAGTGGAATTACCATAGATCATAGCCTAGCTAGTTCCACTGTAGATAGTAAGAACTGTTTTCCTTTTTAAAAATAATTTTCAGAGGAGAACTGCGAAGCAATCATTTAAAACAAGTTACGTTATACATAGATGATAGAAGAGAGTGAGGATCCCTGATGCTAATGGACATGAATTGCTATTTCTACCCACATGATCTGAAACATATCATAATTTAATTTGCAATACTCACATTTGAAACCAGTTTCTAAGAGCCGTGTGAAGCAGCTGAAGTGCTCAGCTGAACCCACTATCTGAAGTGCTGAGATGCTACATCCTTTTGGAAGGGCAGCACAACTACTTCAAGGCACTTTCTACCTTGTCTGAGTAGGCATGGCCACAAGAATTACTGGGATTGCTGCCAAAGCAAAGCAGAGTACAAAAATCAAAACTGGATAGTAATGATGAGAGGGGAGATAAGAGGGAACTTCAAAACATTTTTGAGTGCTCACTGAACTTCTGAAATGTAGCAAGTCAATTCCCTTCCAGTGTGCAATGTGAAGTAATTTCATCATGAATTAAAGGCAAAGTTGTAAATTATATTTCTTGAGTTATTTCTAGGATTTCTGCTCTTAATACGCAAAGTGCTAATATGTGGTGTAACATGAATCCATGTCTGTAATTAATGAGAGGCTGATTTTCACCATTTAGTATATAGGTGATTTTTGATGCCATTCCGAGGTTATATGAAATATATGAAATATAATCTCTGCTCCTTAGATTGTAATTAAAACGTGTATTTTGCAGCATTAGTTAATATATAGTAAAAATCTATTTTTAAAATCTTATTTTTTTAAAAAAATTCTAATGAAGACATGTGTTAACACATTCCTACATAAGGTTAATGATTACTGCACTTTGTAGAAATCTAGGAAAGAAGCAGACATAATATAAATAGCATGTATTAACTATTTTTGTTTCCAAGTAAAAAGCTTAGCAACCCTCTTCTTTTTAGTGGGAATGAAAATACTTTGTCATCATTAAAATCCAGTTTCCAGATTTTCCTTGGAAAAATTTCCCTTCCAGGCAAAATTGTATTCTGTATTCCAGTGTCACTAAGGCCTACATCAAACCTACAGTTTTGCTACCTGGTAATCAATGCAGATGTATAATGTGGGCATCTTGAAAAGTGATTGTGTGGGATCAGATATGCTTCACGTATCCATGCAAAATACTCTGTAAATGTGTTTTTAGAAGAATACACCCATTAATCATTTTGTGAAGCAATGGATGTCAGCTGCACCAAGTGTAGAGTTTTAGATTAGTAAAGTAAGAGGCTTTCAGCACTTCAGTAATTATTTAAGAAAGATTCAGATATTGGTGTTGTAACATGTCCTGCCTCACTAAGTGGAGTTAGAGGGTTGATTGAATTCCTTCTAGCTTATCTTCTGATTCTAAATGAACAGTTTTTGCCTATTCTACTAGCAGGATTACAATCTTTCCTCTTGGCAAGGCAGTTAGTTCTAGTCTGATATCTAATGTGCATTCAGCTTGGAAAATTTCCACTTGGAACTATTTGCTTTGGCTTGGATAAGAAATGAACTAAGTTGAGAATTAGATGTCAAGGCTGTATTAAGGTAACAAGATTCATAGGGAGCAAAGATGAGTAGCACTTAGGGTGTGAATTGGACTACGTTGATTGAATTGCTCCTTGAGTGGGAAATTTTAGGCTAGCATGCTGTGTACAGTGGTTGTTCTGTCTTTATTGAAGACACGGAACTCTTCAATTAAGCATCAGGCTTACCCACAAGAAAACCCATCTTCTTAGAGGGAATACCACAAGTTTCCCAGGTTCCTTGGCACCCCATGTTCTGCTCACTTCTTTCTTTTTCACTCTGTGTCTCTTCTTGTCCCATCTCTTCTCCTTGTTTTTCCAGAAAAGAAAGTCCAGTTCCAGCGTTCAGTTAATGGTGAGTGTCCTTTGTCTTCCTCAATGCTGATAATGTTGGGCCTCTCAACGTCTTCCAACCATTCCTGTTCTTAGAAAACATAGAGGGTTGGGTTGAAGGTTGAACCTCTTCGGTGCAGCATCTCCCCTACAAATCCCATTAAACAGGAATGGGTGGCACAAAAAGAAGCTGAAGCCCACTGAAGAGCACTGAGAATCTAATTTGAATTTCTAGAGAAAGGTTTTCAATGGTGCTTATCATTTAGCAGATGTGCAAACTGCCTCCATCCAAGGAGACATGAAGGAAAAGGCTATCTAATATGACTCCGCTGGAACTGTGCAGTCACAAGCAATCAGACAGCTGATGAAGCTTGGTCAATTTGTTGTTTGAGACCAAGATATGTAAAAAAAAAAGTCTCTGGTGGGATGAATGAGTAATCCTAGTACCAGACCTGTTTTGTTGATAATGTTGGAGAGTAAATGGGTCCCCTTTCTCCATGTTAATTTGTGTACCAGTTGGCTGTTTATGGAAGAAAGTGTGTGTCAGGTTTTGATGGTCTGTGTGGGTCTTAGAAACCCTCTTTGTTTTACTGTACATTTCTTTCTTTACTATGCACCCAGTGTGGCCTCTTTCACTCCTGCACAGTCTCCCTCTCTCCCTCATCCTAGTTCCCTCCTGTTAATTTGTACATACTGTCTTTCACTTCTACACAGCCCTCTTATTCCTCCTAATGATAGGAGATTTCAGGACCTTCATTCCTGCTATACTGATCGGTCTTGTTTATGATGGTAGACAATTGCAAGAAAGGCAATTAAAATTTTACATGATGATGCAGTCGGACCTCCTGCTTAGTTTTGTAAGTTTCAGATAGAAGTCAGGGCAAGTGTTACAGATGCAGAAGAAGAGCTGCAGTTATTGACCTGTACTGATGTTTACCTGGTTTTTGTTCCTTTGCAGTGTTTGATGCTGTTTGGGTAAAACCTTAATGAGAGGTTAACAAACAGTTCTGCCACCAAGTTGAAAAAGTCTTACGTTGCTCCAACATTTTGCTTTTTTTCTTTCTTTTCTGATCCAGGAATCTTCAGAGAGTACAAATACCACCATTGAAGATGAAGACACTAAAGGTACAATATATGATTTTGGCAGAAGTAGTGTGGAATTGTTTCCAATCCTTTTGAGTCCATAACTCGGAGTTTAAATCGGTTCATTACCGAAATAAATATTTGACCCAATAATTCTCATTACCCAAGTATAAATACATGTCTTAGCTACTTCAACAGTGCAACATTTTCCAGCAGCATATTACTTCTACTATAATTTCAGTTCATGAATTAGAGGACAATTAGATTTCATTCATACTATTGCAGTTCTGCTGATCTGTGTGATCCAGTTGCTAGGATTATACACTGAAAAAATATACAGTATAGGAGAGATGAACGATGGGATAACCCTCTGCAACCTTGCTTTTGCAGTGCAGCTGTTGCAGTGCAGGACTGAGACCATCATTGAACATTGATCTGGGTATTTCCCCTGTTCTGCCCACCTCCTGTGATTCCTAGAAGTATCCATCCTCTTCTAAGGCACAAATATCAAACTGTATGCTATAGCTATAAAGCTAAATCAATTAGAATAGAATACTAAGGAGACCAAACAGCCCACAAGCTTTAGAAAATGTTCTTTGGTATACTTTTGTTTCCCTTTTCCAATGATTGTTTGTAATTGTCTCCAAAACATGGGCTGTCAGACCACTTCCCTGGTACTGCATTAAACTAAATCATTCTGTGGCACAGAGGTGACTAGAAATGGAATTTGGTTGAAAGAGAAAACAGAGGTTGGCAGGGGCACATACATCAAGCCTTTCTTATCAGAATGAAAAACAACACAACCAACGTGCCAATTGAAAGGTAGCAATTATGGAAGAAAGATATTGCTCTCCAAACCTTGCTCATGAGCTTTCCAGATATATATAGGGTTTGCCAGAATGCGGTATTAGATGAGCCTCTTGTATGATCAAGTCCTTTCTTGTGTTTTCATTATGGACCCTTTTATATTATTTCAGTTTAGATGCCTCTAAATGATCAGCAATATGCACCACAGCAATAAAATAATTCAATAATAACAGAGTAATAAATGAGAATGAGAGAATTCTTTTATTGGCCAAGTGTGATTGGACACGCAAGGAATTTGTCTTGGTGCAAGTGCTCTCAGCATACATAAAAGAAAAGATACATTCATCAAGAGTCAAGAATCATAAGGTACAACACTTAATAGATTATTAATTAATACATTCTTCTACAATAGATAGGGCATAACATAAAATCTGTGCCCATAAATTACTCCATCCACTTTCCAGTGGCCTTTCAACATAAGCAAGTCTTAACATGTTTTTGGAATATCAGTGAGGGAAAGGGCCACTCATGCCTTCAGAGGCAAGTTGTTCCGTAGAAAAGGAGCCTCACAGAGAATTTCTGCTTTTGAGGACTTCTTGCTGGATAACATCATAAATGAGAACCCTTGGCAAACACTGACTGCTTGAATGAATTAGTAACCCTACTCTTCGCCAAATAAATGGTCTTCAAGATCCTAACCTTAGTATAATGGGAAAGGAATTGCATGACAACAGCATCATCCCGAAAGTAACAAGGTTACTATAATAATAATACTATAGGATCATATCTGCGTCAGTCTTCAGGACCAGAGGTTTTGTCTTACGAGCTTTCCAACTCATGCTGGAGCCCATTTTCAGGGAAGTTCTCTCTGAAGATGGGCTCCAACATGAGTCTGAAAGCTTTACTTGGAACAGCTTCCATCCTGCGGCTTCCATCCAGATTTGCCTATCCCAGGTCCTTGGTAAGGACTCGATAGCTAGGCAAAAATGCCAAACCCAGTCTGAACATTTGGCTGATTGTAATAATAATAATAATAATAATAATAATAATAATAATAATAATAATAATAATAATAATAATAATAATAATAATAATAAAAATAAAAAATAACAATAAACCAGGCAGCAGAAGACTTTTGCAAGTGAAGCAGACAGTCAAAGAAGAGAAGCATGCTCTGGCAGATTATGTGAAAGACAGTGTTGAACCAGCTTTGATACAGGTCAACAAGAGGAAGCTGCACAAAGTACAGCAAACCAAGAATCAATATAGGAAAACAGTGATGTAAACTCAGGCTGACAGCTGGTGTAACAAAGCACTGCATGGACAGTTCCTTGAAAAGATCCAAGGAAAAGTAGATAAGGAAAAGACCTGGTTATGGCTGACCAATGGAACACTGAAGAAAGAAACAGAAGGCCTGATTCTTGCAGCCCAAGAACAAGCCATCAGAACAAATGTAATCAAAGCCAGAATAGAAAAATCTGCTGATGACCCCAAATGCAGACTCTGCAAAGAAGTGGATGAAACCATTGATCATATACTGAGCTGTTGCAAGACAATCACTCAGACTGACTACAAACAACATCACAACACAGTCGCTCAGATGGTCCACTGGAACTTGTGTCACAACTACCATCTGCCTGTAGGAAAGAACTGGTGGGATCATAAGCCTGAAAAAGTGGTTGAAACTGAGAATGCAAAACTACTGTGGGACTTCCAAATACAGACTAACAAAGTTTTGGAACACAGTACCCTGGATATCACGATTGTGGAGAAGAAAAAAGTGTGGATCGTCGACATTGCCATACCTGGTGACAGCAGAATCAACGAGAAACAACTTGAAAAAGTCACCAGATATCAGGACTTGAGAATCGAACTGCAGAGACTCTGGCACAAACCAGTGCAGGTGGTTCCAGTGGTGCTCAGCACACTGGGTGCTGTGCCTACAGACCTAGGCAAGCACTTAAAAACAATTGGCGCTGACAAATTGGTCAGCTGCAGAAGGCCACCTTACTGGGATCTGATCGCATAATCCGCCGATACATTACGCAGTCCTAAATACTTGGGAAGTGTTCGACTAGTGATTTGTGATATGAAACCCAGCATGGTTATCTTGTTTGCTGTGTATACTGTCATAATAATAATAATATATGCATTCCATCAAATGCTGATGACCTCAAATTCAGACTTTCCAAAGAAGCGGACGAAACCATCGATCATATACTGAGCTGTTGCAAGACAATTGCTCAGACTGACTACAAACAACATCACAACACAGTCACTCAGATGGTCTACTGGAACTTGTGTCACAACTACCATCTGCCTGTAGCCAAGAACTGGTGGGATCATAAGCCTGAAAAAGTGGTCGAAAATGAGCATGCAAAACTAGGCATGTTGAAGAGTTTTACACTCAGGGAGAAACATAAAAAAACTTTCTGGCTAATCCACCAAATGTGTGGATCCAGAGAAAGCACTCAGGCATTGCTTAATGTCTGTCTGGCAGCTTTTTCAGGAATAAGTTCTATATAAAGGCACACAGCCTTGCCTGACAGTGATTTATTAACATATTTGTAAGACTTCGTAACTGAATTCCTACACCAGATTGTTTAAAAGAACATCTAAGTGGATTTTGAGGTATAGGGATGATTAAATGACTTCTTTTCCATTTTTTCTTTTCTCCAAATTGCCATCCCTGATGACTTCTCTTTTTGGGATTCAAAATTGATATTGACTGGATTCATATTTGTTCTGGAGAGTTATATGGAGTGAAGAACACTTCTCAGTTCAACTCTCCTGGTTCAAATATTTTAAAAAGATGGTTTGGAACAAACATTATCAGAATATGCACAAAGAATAAGTTTAGAATCTTGGTAAGAAGATTAGTTTAAATGGGTCTATCTTAACCCTATCTGAGCTGCAAAAGCTCAGATGATTTATTTTTCTTTACTTCTTTGCTGCCATCTAGCGATTATCTGGATTTTTGCAGTCCAATAGCTATAGCTATTGCTGGCCTATTTCAATTTTTCCCCACAAACTGTCTAATAATCAATGGCAAATCTTTTCTCAGGATTAGTAGTTCTAGAATAGTCCTGCATGTTAGCAACAGCACTTCCTCATTAAATTTATGTTTGGCTCCATCTATTTACCAAAATATGCATGCCACCTACTCTTCTGATTCTAAGGAGCTTACAATTCATAGAGTAAAACATTCATATAATTATAACATCCATCCATAAAACTAACAAATCAACTAAACAATGGAAAACTTAAACCCAACACTGCAATTCAGTGTGTCTAAAAAAATCTCGTCAAGAGGACTGTTTTTTGTCATCTTCTGAAGCATCATCAGAGTAGGACCACATATAACCAGAATGAGCAAGTTGTGCCAGAAAGAAGAGGGCCATTTACTTAGAATAACAATTTAAAATCTAACCCCCATTTTTCTTGGGGGGGGGGAGAGAGAATAGTAGTGAGTACCTGAATGTAGGCCAGATAGTCATGGCCTTCCCTACCATTTTTATAAAGGCAGAAATGGAATGGCTAATTAGCCCCTGAATTGTATAGGCATATAGAAAACCTGGTCTAAGGAGGATGATTTTCACAAATCTTATGAGGAAGATACTTCTCTGGCAAAAAAACCCAAACAGACTGTGTTGTGTTCAGGAATTCTCACATTTATAGAGAATGATACGCCACATTTCTTTGAATGAGCCCATTTCCTGAAATGTTATGCACCAATACTACTAAAGATAGTTGTGCCACAGTCCCAAACTATATCCTTAATATTTCCTTACTTTTTGAGATGACCTTTCTTTCTTGAGCTTATCATGATTCATACCTCACCATCTCCAATCAAGACAATGACAATGATGATTAGATGAAATTTCCTTCTTCTCAATTTTCATTTGTGTTTCTTCATTTCGCAGCCATTTAAAAAGATCTCACTACATACAGGGTTTGAACTTGAAACTCTGTAATTACAGATAATCCTTAACTTACGACACAACTGAGACCAAAATTTATGTTGCTAAGCAAGGCAGTTAAATGAATTTTGCCCCGTTTTACGACTTTTCTTGCCACAGTTGTTAAGTGAATCACTGCAGCTGTTAAGATAGTAACATGGTTATTAAATGAGTCTGGCTTCCCCACAGATTTTGCTTGAAGAAGGTAGCAAAAGGTGATTCATATGACCCCAAAACACTGCAATCGTCATAAACATACGTCAATTGCAGAGGTGGTATTCAGCAGGTTCTGACCAGTTCTGGAGAACAGTTAGCAGAAATTTTGAGTAGTTCGGAGAACCGGCAAGTACCACCTCTGACTGGCCTCTCCCCCATCTATTCTCTGCCTCCCGAGTCCCAGCTGATCGGCTGGGTCTTCTTTTGTTGCCCTGCACAGGAGAGCGGAGCTGGAAAGCAGGTTAGTGGGGTGGGGATGGAATGGAGATTTTACAGTATCCTTCCCTTGCCATGCCCACCAAGCCACACCCATAGAACCAGAAGTAAAAAAATTGAATCTCACCACTGGTCAGTTGCCAAGCATATGAATTCTGATCATGTGACCATGCCGATGCTGCCACGGTTGTGTGAAAAACGGTCATAAGTCCCTTTTTTCAGTGCCGTTCGAACCATCACAAAACGAACGGTTGTTAAGTCTGCTGCTTTATTTTCTTGTGGGTATTTTCCTCATATTTTGTTTAATAAAGCAATTAATGTGGCGGTTTGGGGCTCATTTGTATGTTTTTTTTAATCCTGCTGCCCTACTACTGCTTTTGAACTGCCCAGATCACTGTGTTATATTACTGTTTTCAGTTAATGAGAGGTAAGTGGGAAATGATCTTCTTTTGACAAGCATTGAAACTCTCCTTAATTGTGATAGAAGAATATCACAATAGAAGAAGATAGAAAAATGTACAAGGAAACTTTATTTACCCAATGTAGTCTGATTAGAGTGACTGGTAATTATTCTGTGTTCATACTTTTCTATTCTTGGCCATTACCTCGGCTTAAATCTTTTGTTGTCCCTCCCCACCTCTTTCCCTCCCTCCCTCCTTTTAACAAGTTTCTTGAAACAACTTATCTCTCTAAATATTGAGTAATAGTGTAAAGAACCAAAGGTTGCTCCCAGGATCCATTGTGCTGGCTTGGCTGTGGCTCTTCCATACTATCTGCGTTTCTGTATTGCCTCAATTCTTGCCAAAGCAGTTTGAATCTGACCTAAAGTCATTTTCTCTTTGGTTGATCTTGAAATGCAGTGGATGAGGGCTCATAAGATTGGAAGAGCCTTGCTGGCAGCACATTTAGTTCAGCTTCCTGTGTGACTCGGTGGACAACCAGATATTTCACTGCAATTCATATTAAGACAAACTAACTATAATTGGGGAGATGACAAAGACACATCATTTTTTATAGCCTTTGATAGACTGAACTTCCACAAATTTGTCCAATCTCTTTTGAAAAACATCTAAATGGGAGCTACTGATAGCAAATTATAGCTATGCACTGTGGGGGAAAATATTTCCTTTTATTGCCTAGAATTTCCATGCATTTAATTTTAATGAATTATCTCAAGTTATAATATTATAAGAAATGAAGGAAGCTTCTCTTTATCCACAGAAATATACACTTTGCATATTTCTCCGGTATCTCTCTATACATTACCTCATATCAGTTTATAAAGCTTTACTTGCTATAGTTTTTTCTTCTAAGAGAACTGCTCTGCATATGTAATTGTTTGAGTTGATTTTTTTTCTCATATTTTCAGATTTTTTAATATCCCCCTTTAGATGCAGTGACCAGCATTGTGTACTTTCTGCAAATGTTGGTGTTTATATATTTTCATAAGGAAGTTACTGTATCAGCAGTTCTAATTTAAATTCCCTTTCTGATATTCTGCGCATGGAATTTGTCTTCTTTTTTCTCCTGTCTTTCTCCTTCTTCATAAAACAGCAGTGAAAATGCATACATGCACATGCACAAACATGCATACATACCTACACACACACACACCTGTGTGTATTTTCATTGCTGTTTTAGGAAGAAGGAGAAAAACAAGAGAACAAAGAAGACAAATTCCTCCCTCAAAATATCAGAAAGGGAGAAGCTGTGGTGGTGCAGTGGTTAGAATATAGTATTGCAGGCTAACTCTGCCCACAGCCAGCAGTTCAATCCTGACCAGCTCATGGTTGACTCAGCCTTCCATCCTTATGAGGTCAGTAAAATGAGGAACCAGATTGTTGGAGGCAATATGCTGACTCTGTAAACTATTTAGAGAGTGCTGTAAAGCACTATGGAATGCTATATAAGTCTATTGCTATTGCCAATTCCCAAGGCTACATTCCATGGCAACTGAGTTTGCTCAGGATTTTTTTTTTTGTGAAATACTTTGTCAAATGTTTAGAAAATCCAAGTATATAGTATACCTAGGTTTATATAATATACTTCGAGTTCCCTTGTCTATGAATTTTCTGATAACATCATCAACAACAAAATATTTGTAAGATGGTTTGTGGGAGCACTACTGGCTTTTCAACAAGCTTCATTCTTCTATAGGTTTACCTATTTTCCCCTGTAATAATACAGCCATTTCTAACGTTTATCATATCCACTATTTCCCCTGGCTGTTTTCTAGCTCTTTGAAATAGATGCTGATGTCAAATATGAATTGCATATTTCTGGGAAAAGATCAGAATTGTTCTTTAAGAAACTTGAATGGATGCTATCTACTTATGGGGATTTATTTATTTTTAGTTTGTCAGGTTGGCTTAGAACTTCATGTCCCATTACTTCTACTTTAATTAGAATAGAGCTGGAAGGACCTCTGGAGGTTTTCTAGTCCAACCCTCAAGCAGGACCCTATTCCTGGGGTGGGATTCTCCTGGTTCGGACCAGTTCAGGCACTCACCGAACCAGTTGTTACACTGGTTGAATCGCACCACTGCGTATACCATTCTAGACAAGTGGCTGTTCATTCTCTTCTTAAAAACCTCCAGTGATGAAGCACCCACAATTTCTGGAGGCAAGTCATTTCACTGATCAATTGTTCTAACTCAGGAAATTTCTCTTTAATTCTGTTTGGTTCTCTCCTTGATTAGTTTCCATCCATTGTTTCTTGTTTTCCCTTCTGCTGCTTTGAAAAATAAGTTGACCCCCTCTTCTTTGTGGCAGCCCCTCAGATACTGGAATACTGCTATCATGTCACCCATAGTCCTTCTTTTCTCTAGACTAGCCCTGCAACATATTAAAACATTAAAAACAATAACAAAAGTTGAAGTCCATCCACCTTAAAGTTGCCAAGTTTGAAAAATACTGGTCTAGATCCACCATAAAAATGTTGAGCAACATAGGATCCAGAACAAATGGCATTCCACTTAATAATATTTTCTAAACTGATGGGGAGCCATTGATGAGTGCTTTCTGGGTGTGGTCATTCAGCCAGTTATGACAGTTATATCTTTTAGCCCACCTTTTGCCATTTTATTAATAAGGATAACAGATACTTTGTCAAATGTGTTGCTGAGGTCATGACATTCTCCCAGTTTATTAGAATGACTTCAACATAGAGTTAGTCTGACATGACTTGTTTGTGATAAATCCATTCTGCTTCTGGCTAATTTTTGCATTCCTATCTAAGTGTTCATAAATATGCTGTTAAAAATCTACTCAGTCAAGTTAATAGGTCTGAAATTCCTTCAGTCATACGTATTCTTTACTTTTCTGAAAACAGGGATACTTTTTGTTTGCCTTCACTTTTGGGAGATGTCACCAGCTTTCCAGGAAAGATTGCAGGAGTTGTGCAACCATCTCTTCTACATCCTTCCGTGTCCTAGTAATTCATCCTGGAGATTGGAATTTGTTTAAATTTGCCAAGTATGCTTTTATCTTTCCCTTGTTTAGAATTAACTCAACCCCTTCCTTCCATCAGTGACACTACAGTACTCATTAGGGCATCAGTTCCTTTCTGAGAGAAGACAGACATAAACTATTGAGGCATTTTTACTTTTCCTCATTTCCTGTATCTTTTCTTTACGAATGCTATGCCCCTGGAGCTATGATGCTTCATTAGCTGGGGCTAACCTGAGTTTGGAGACCTCTATCAGCCAGCTGACACTCACCTTTTCTTCATGCTGCTCCTGGGAGGGTTCAAAGAAGATAATTCAATGAGTGTTCCACTTTCTGAATGACTCTTGTAACCCCTAAATGGAAAAATAAATTACTAGCCTCCCATCCATATTTTTTAGTACAAGTACTTGTGTTTGCTGATTTCTGAAAAAGAAAAAAAAATCCAATAAGAAGTTTTTCAGGGGAAGGTCAATTGTTTTTTTAAAAAAGCATTAAAATAGTCCAAACATTTCCCAGCTGCCTTGCTGCTATTGTTATATTTAAACATCTGTGAAGGTGAAATGCAAGTACATTAACAATTTCGCTATTGGTTGCTTTTCCCAATAGCTGTGATCATAATTGCATGTTGCAGCTGTAATTGGATGAGAGGGGAGGGATGAGTTCTAAACAATGCATATAGGAAGAGACAAACTTCAAGAACAGGATGCTAAATTATCCTTGGGAGATAAGGGATCTTTGCCTTGAGCTCAGAGCCAAAAAGTGAGATGAGGCAAAAGTTCATGCAATGGGGAGGTGAACTGCCCCCCACCCCCAAAACCTGTACAACTGCAAAGAAAAATACCAGCTTTGCAGTACTTAAATAAACACACAAACCAGGGCAGAGCCAAAACCAAAGCTGAATTCCGGGTGAAGTGAGGTTAATGAAGGACGACGCCGATCTCCACATGGCACAAAACAATAGTGCAGAAGTGCTATGTTCTTCACTCTCTGAAGATGTTAAAGTGAAGGACAGTACACTCATTAATTTTTGGCTTTGCGTAATTGCTGCTGTTGTTTTTATTTTGCATAATTCATTCTGGTTCAGATAGTTTTCAATATGCAGAAAACCCACCCTTCAGATACTGAAAATCTTATTTATCATCACTGTGGTTGCTGAGGTGTCCCAAAGACTTGAATATATCTTCAAAACAGTAAGAAGTAGAAACTGGATCCTCCAAACAGTGAAGTTTGATTTCTATGCCTAATCACATTCTATGCGTTTCCTATGCTCAGCAGAAACAGACATACGGTTCTAAGAACCTTATCATTGCCATTTTCCATTCAATATTTTCACTGTTTCTCTTCTCTCTCTCTCTTTTTTTTAAATCCAACAGTACGGAAACAGGAAATCATTAAGGTGACAGAGCAGCTTATTGAAGCAATAAGTAACGGGGACTTTGAGTCCTACACGTGAGTGTACCTGCTGTGTACTTTGGTTTGCATAGAGGGAAAAAGCATTCTTCTCAGCTTGCCCAGTGTGTAGGAGTGTAGTTAGTAATTCTAAATGCCTTATCTATGGAAAACAGCATAGTGATATTGGCTGGTTTTGAAATGTCAGCTTGCTATAAAAGCAAGCAAATTAATGACTTTTTAAAATTAGTATTTAAAACACAGCTAGAAATGGACCTCGGGAACTTTCTATTTCTCTGTCCATTGTAAATTATTTTGTTATTATCTTCCATCCTAATTATTTTTTAAAAAATGGATTATTTTGGACCAGTGATAAATCTCAGCGTTATTGCTAACTAAATTGTGATTCCTGGTTGAGAGAATGAACTGCATGAATGTATTAATGAAGAATAGGAGATAAAGACCTTGCTTTTCTTTTCTCCCTGAGAATGAAGTTTAAAAAAAACAAGTACTCAAAAACCACTACTAGTTCTGAAAATAATTAAGTAGCAAGATGATTCAAACATATCACTGTTAGAGCCTAGCAGACATCTTGAAAGACATATGGAATTAATGGGAAACATTTTTAGATGATTCAGATCTCTAGATTCAGAACAGGCAAATTGCTGGTTCTTGCAATAGTGTGATGGAGTCAGACAATACTGACCTTCATTTGTAATCCCATGTTTTTTTCATTATTAAAAGGAAAGACAGAAAAGCCAAGTAATTAATGGTAGCAAAATGTCCATGAATTACAAGGGTGTATTCTTGGTGAATAATTATGAGTTAAGAGAGTAGTTTCTATAAGTTTAAAAAAAAATAGTAGAATGTTTTATTTGGAAACAATAATTTATTTTCTCCCTTTACTAAAATTTTTGCTTTATGGTTCATTTTCTTTTAAAAATTGATTTTTCAAACATAGTTCTATAAAGTCTGCCATACCTTCTTTTTAAGAATAATCAGTACAATACGAGCAATATAAAATAATGCCATTATTAAATAGTTTAAATCATAAACCAATAATAAAACAGTAGCAAAGAATTCCCATCTAGAAGATTTATAATGTGTGGATCAAGTATATCTACCACTTAAGAATTGAAACCTTCTCTTTAAATTGTGTCAGAAGTCAATCAGTAGCAGGATAGTTTTGTCACACAGTTGACATGGACTTTTAGCAGATCACTGTTGCTCCTAGAATACTGTGAGACTTTTAATTCATCCTTCCAAATATTCTCTAAAAATACCTCTAAGCATATTATGTTAACATATGCCTCAATATTCCAGCATAGAACTTATAAAGATATATTTTACAAGGTACTTCTACCAAGGAATTGCACTTCTCTCAAAATGAGCACCTGATCCTTCAATGAAACATATGAGGAAGGACTTTGATCCCAAATCAAACCAAATCTCTATAGCAAACCCCCTTCCTCTCTTTGAATTCAGCTTCAGTGTGCTTACCATGTTCATAATTGACCTTGTCTTGTCAACCAAAAGTCAATTGGATTGAGATGGCTATAGGAATTAATTGAATAAACAAATAAATAACCTTGGAGGCAGTGAAGGACAGTCTTTTTGGAGATATTAACCCACCTCCATTCACAGCCTTTTCTCACCCTTTTTCACTGATGGATGGGTATAGTTTTATACTCTCACTTCATATTAATCAGCATGATGAAAAGCTTCTAAGTAAATTTGAGTGGTGGGATAATTACTTCTCTTGTTCCTTTACCTTTTTGTGGACATCGCTAGTAAAATGTGTGACCCTGGAATGACGGCCTTTGAACCAGAAGCTCTGGGAAATCTGGTGGAAGGGCTGGATTTCCATCGATTCTACTTTGAAAACTGTAAGCATCCTTTATGTTTTGAAAAGTTGCTGGCCTTGGATTTAATTCTGTGTATGTCTGTGTATGTGTTTTTAATCCCTAAGCGATCAAGGATGGAAAGGAGAGGGCATAGTTAACATATTTCTATATGGAAGAGTGTTTTGCTTGTGAGAGAGAATGGTTGTTATATGCAAATTTAAGAATTAATTATACAGGCCATCTTTATTTATTTGCAATATTTAAATACCATCGACTAGAGGCAATTAATTTTAATTTATACTCTCTTCCTCCCCCCTTCAGATTTTGTCCTTTGGAAAATGGATTCTAATGTGTGTATATACACATGCACAGATAGATATAGATGATATACATATACACATACACATACACACACACACACACAATAATACAGACGTAGGTGATATAGAAATAGATGATATAGATAGATATAGATGGGAACATTTCAAGGAATAGTTTGAACTGGAATTGGTAACTCTAGGTTGTTAATGCAGAGAAGCTGGCATTTATATTCTGTCTACTCTTCCTTTCATGGAGTCAAAAATTTGAGTTTTGAGTTGATGCTGTATATACCGTGTTTTTCGCTCCATAAGTCACACCTGACCATAAGATGCACCTAGGTTTAGAGGAGGAAAACAAGAAAAAAATATTCTGAACCGGAGCCTGAGATGACCATAGATAGGTGTCCTCTCATGTGCCAGCTCTGCCTATTGACTCCTGCACTGCGGGAAAGAGACAAAAGAGTTGGGCAATGACAAAGAGAGAAGAGACAGGGTTCAACACTGTTAAAGGACCCCGCTGCTGTGGCCCGGCTGCTAGTCACCATATTTGCTGCATAAGACACACAGACATTTCCACCAACTTTTTGGGGAGGGAAAAGTGCGTCTTACGGAGCAAAAAATATGGTATATTTACTATTACATTTCTACAGTTCTCTGGTTGTTTGTAAAATTATATTGAAAGATTGCTATGATGGAAGGCTGTCAATGAAAAGGATAAACAGAAGTATTTATACAGATTTAAATCCCCATTCATACAGATTATTCTAAGTGATTCTCAAAGTTTTACACAAAGTCATAGGTGCTTTAATGTGGAGTGCATGTTTTTAGATTCTGAGTCTGAGATAAAAGATTTGCAGAGTTGTTAAATTAAGCCTATTAGGTTTGAATTGGAGCAGCAAAAAGCGTTTGTAGTCAATGAATAATAGAAATACACCCTTGAAAGAAATATTGCATTCTGTTTTATATGTGACTGGAGCACACACTGAAATCCTAGCAAAATGCATCGCACACCTGTCTTTTGCAAATTGATTCAGCTATTTCCCCAAGAATGAGGTAATAATTTCTCAGGTACCCTGAGAAGATCTTGGAAGCTGCCTTCATATCACTGACTTTTTTTCCATCTGCAGTGTGGTCCAGGAACAGCAAGCCCCTGCACACAACCATCCTGAATCCACATATCCACTTAATGGGAGATGAGTCTGCCTGCATCGCTTACATTCGTATCACACAGTATGTGGATACAAGTGGGATCCCACGCACTGCCCAGTCGGAGGAGACTCGAATCTGGCACCGCCGGGATGGCAAATGGCAAATTGTTCACTTCCACAGATCTGGAGCACCTTCGGTTTCACCACAGTAAGTCAGTCCCAAGCTATGCTGATTCCTATTATTGTTTCTCTTGGCACACAGGTAGCAGTATACAGGTGTGTCAGTGTAAAATATGGATTCAAAAAATCATTTTAAAGAAGATAGTAAAAAAAAATCAGTTAAAGCCATTGTTAATTCATCCAACATACGAGCATGCAGTATTGTTTCATTATCTGTGCCCAGCATCTGAAATTTAGAGCTCTAAGAAGTGCAACAATGAAGGTGAACAAACATTAATGTACAGTATTGTTGGGATTTCACAAGAATGAAGTATATTTTAATGTACTTTAAATTAATCCAAGATAGCATAAAGTTGACCCTTCTTCTGTTCATATCCTTGTCAGAGGCATGGGTAATTTTTCTAGCTTACATTAATGTGTAAGTGAAACTGACATTTTTTTTCTATCCCATTATTGTATCTATACTATTACATCATAGTATTATACAAATGGTATGTAATAGGTTTGTATACTATTTTGTGCTGTGGGGGTTTGACATTTTACAGCCTATGATGAAAGAATGATGACCCAGCAGTAAGAATTTGAAATGTGGGGTTCAGATTAAATAAAAAGTAACTTAGTAAACTATGTAAAATTTTTCATGGAGGGGTGGAAAAATTGTAGATTGGGATTGAACAACACTAGCTGATTCACCCATTAAAAGCATTGAGTTCTTAGCTCTGAAAAGTGTGGATTTTGCATTCTTCTGTATTCAGCCATGTTTCTGGAATTGATTTTTTTTTTCTGTTGGGTTCTTATATGTAACAACTACATGGATGTTAGGTACAATATGACCCTTTCCATGCAAAGTAGAGCTGCGCCTATTCATTTGGCCGCTATAGACGGGTAAGAATTTCATTAAATTAATTTATCAAACATATAAACATGCACAACTGTCAGGATGATTCTGTATTTGTCTACAGAGGACTACAGCATTAAACAACTGATAAAAATAATTATATGAGGCAGGAATGGCTAGCTATGAGGAACCAGTTTGAGAAAACAATGTTTGGGTAGAGTAAAATTTGCACATCCCTATCCATCAGCCCTAAAAAGCTGCAGTGAAGCTCATTTTTAGAACTGGGTAGACAATGCTTACATGTATGCTATGTCTTGCATATTTTTTTATGTCAGAGTTTGAGGGTTGGAAATGCTGTCTTCCATCTTCTATCTTCTTTTTTAAGCAGTTCTTGGGGCTGTGTGGGCCAACCCTATCTGAACCTAATAACACAGGTGTGGAGAATGATGGCACCTTTAGGACTTTGGACTTCAACTCCCAGAACTCCCATGCTCACTCAGGAATTCTGGGAGTTGAAGTCCACAAGTCATAAAAGAGGCATTGTTTCCCCACACCTATAATAGCAGCTGGTCAATAGCCAATTCTTAGCAAGCTGCTCTCCTCCAGTCCCAGGGGATCATTGGTAAGAAGAATCCTTTCCAACATAGCAGGCAGTACATATTTGCTGTTTAAAGGCCATCTTTATTTCCCCAGATTGTGAGAGCTGAACACTAGTAGCAAACAAGATTCCATATTTGTCTACATTCATACAGCTTTAGACACGTGACAAAAATAATTATATGGAGGCAAGAAAGGCTAGCTGTGAAGAACCAGTTTTAGAAAACAGTGTTTGGTTGGAGTAAAACAACTATTTCTTTTTGTGTCTTTCAGCTGAAGCACCTGCATTGCAGGCCAGGT
Source organism: Notechis scutatus (assembly GCF_049901735.1). Classification (NCBI taxonomy): domain Eukaryota; kingdom Metazoa; phylum Chordata; class Lepidosauria; order Squamata; family Elapidae; genus Notechis; species Notechis scutatus. Next base: position 76,622,861 of record NC_142010.1, read on the forward strand.
TTCTCACTGCCTCACTACAAAAAGAAGATACTCGTTATCCTTTATCTAAGGAATTTGGCAGCTGGTTCTCCTATTTGTTTCTTGCTAGAATTCCTTTTACCCTTGGAACTCCTTACCAAAATAAACTGAGCATTTAAGAGACTTTTTTCCTCCTGTTTCACCTGAGTCCTCTTCACTATTCTGTGCCAACCTAGAAGAAGACAGCATGTGTCATGGCCCTATTGCAGGAAACGGCTTTCTGTAGACAACAAGAATCCAACCTGGAAAAGGCTGAGATAAAGCCTTCATCAAATAAAAAAACAGCACTTTCTGGCCTCAGCCCCGCCTCCCCTTCATCTCCTGCTTACAAGCTACAAGTAGCTGCTCCTTCTAATGGGAGGCCAGTTCTGATTGGAACATCCAGACAACACACGAGGAAGCTTCTCTGAGTCAATGCCAGTGTTTTCAGTTGTACCTGGAACTAGCTGTCAGCTAAATCCAATGTCACACCTCCTAAAACCAGGAAACAGGCAATTTACTTAGGTGGCTATACGCATCTAGTAAATAAGCAAAATTATTTGGTTTAAACTATTAATTACATAAATTCCAAACAAGTTTGTATTACTTGAGAAACTCTGTGTTCACAAATTTTTCTTGGAGTGAATTAAGTTTTATTTTGAATAGTATGCAAAATTATTAATTTATCTTCCCATCAGAATATGTTTTGTGATTAGGCCAATAGATATTCCCAGCAATTCTAGTGAGGAAAATGTCCCTTCCCCCCCACTTTTTTTTTTCAGAGACTGAGCTAAAAGGGAATGGCTAGTAGTTTATCATCACAATCATGACTCGAGGTCAGTGTTTTTCAATCTTGGCAATTTTCAGATGTGTGGACTTCAACTCCCCCATCTTGGCTGAGGAATTCTGGGAGTGGAAGTCCACACATCTTAAAGTTGCCTAGTGTAAAAAAAAAAGACATTGTTGTAAGCAGGTTGGATTCTACCAGTTCGGACCGGTTCTATAGAACCGGTTGTTATGATTCTGCACAGTTCAGAGAACCAGCAAATCATGCCCCTGGCTGGCCCCGCCCCTCTGCCCAGTCAATCCTTATTGCATATGCGCAACATTGTGCGTATGCCCGACATTGCTGACTGCATTCTTCCCCGCCCAGTCACTCCTTAAGGTATTTTGTTCCCCTCCTGACGATCAGCTGTTCCCATGTTCAGCTGTGCCGGGATTCCTTTTACTTACTTACTGCTTCTCCCAGGAGGCTTTCCTGAGGCCCAGGAAGGCAAAAAATGGAGGGGGGGCACAGCACTGGTGCCAAAAAAGGAGAGAACCACACCCACTCAGTCACATGACCACACCCACCTAGCCATGCCCACAGAACCAGTTGTTACAAAATTTGAATCCAACCCCTGGTTCTAAGTAACCATAAAAGAAATAATAGCTTGAAAATATTGACCCGACAGCAATTATTTCCATATTAGTTTTCAATACAGTGAGATATTTTCAAACTAGTGAAATATAGTGAAGGATATAATTAACACTATTCAATATATAACAGGAGCTTCATTTATTTATTCATTTATTGGGAAACAGCTGCCTAAAAAAAGTGCTGTTTTGACTTCATAGGCTACTGAATTTGCCTTTGACTTTGTCTCAGCAGCCTTTTGTTTCCTTACTTTTAACATTGTGAATCTTATTTTCTCTCTGCCTCTCCAAGACTTGGGTTCTTAACTAGTTAATAGTAGTAGCCAGACTCCCAGATCTGGGCTATCTCTGTTTGCTACTATCTAGCAGTCAGCTGAATTTTGGTAGCACTAAGCGGTAACAACCAAATAAATCAGCAAATGACTTCCAAAGCCCTCCCTCTACTTCCATCCACCTTTCCAACATATCAATTTCAGGAAATATGGCAGCATGGAAGATACCTGTTGTAGAAACAAAACTGCCTCTTAATCTGAAATAAAAATAGAGGCAATGCTTTCCAGCAAAGATAGAAAATGCAAGCTTTACAAATGACACTTTGAGGCATTTCAATGATGCTTTTAACAAACAAAATGAAACCTTTCACTATTTCTTGTACTTTGCATGCCTTTTTACAGGAAAAATGAAACCCGTGTTATTTCGTAAACTTTTGAGTATTGCTGAAATGGATCTTTATGTAATACCTAGAAATATCAATTGTTTGGGTTTGTGATTGATTTTTTTTTTAAATAAAGTTGGGTGGGGTGGGTGACTTAATATGTTATTGTTTACATTTGGACTTGACTTGTGATACATTGTTATGAAAAGTGTAAAAAGGTACAAGAAAGTAAAAACGGGGAAGAAGGATGTTTGGCATGGCCCTATGGAAAGGCAGATAGAAGTTTACACAACTACAAGAACCCTATCAGGTTCACTTGTTATATGCTGCAGAAGTCTGACAATCCAAACTGCACATCTGAATGGCATCATGAAGACAGAATCAACTTTGGAACAGTGGCAATACCAGTGGTTAATATATCATGACATAAAAGCCAGTTTGAAGAAACAGAGAAATGGATTCTTCTTAAGCCTGTATAATTTTTTTTTAATGATAGAGAAAACATGTTGAAAATGACTGGAAGGCATTACCTACTTGCCTTCCAAGGATGGAATAAGAAGCCTGAGGATTATTATTATTATTTTGGCAGTCTCTCTGTTTCTTGTACCCTTTTATTTTTTCCAGCTTTAAGAGTCTTTACTCTGTGATGTGAGATTAACTACCATGCACTTCTACTACCAGGGGAATGAACTTATAAACGGCACTTCCTTCATTTGCATGACATCTAACTTTATAGACTGCTATATGTATTTCAAAACAAACAAACAATGCTTGTTTAGGAACAATTACAACAGAAAATGGATAAGCTTGCTGTATACATTTTGAATGATGTAGTTTTACCTTTTCTGTAAAATGCTTTAGCTTTCCATCTTCTAAGACAGTGTGAAACTGATGCTATAAAACTATGTTTGCAAAATGCAAGAATAATTTCCCACTGGAGCAGGGGGAAGTGATGACAATTACAGGGCGCCTACTTGATAGGATTTGATTGCCTTAAATAGAAGTTTACTTTTTTACATGGAACAAAGTAGAAATATGCCATTTACACAAAACTGATAACATAATTGGGTAATTCAATGCTTCATTGGAGCTATGAAGAATTATACTGAGATTATTTGGGTTGAGAGGGGCTTTTAGAGTTCAAGAGGTATTGTATGGATCTAAATACATGTTCATATTTAAACTACTTGGGGGGGGCTTCATATTTAAACCCTTTGGGGGGGCTTCCTTACTCAATTCTATCCAATTCTACATTTCACATTAAAATGGCCCTCACTATCATGAATATCTATTTTTGAAGGGTCATTCTGCCACATATCATAATTTTATATTGAGCGTCACTAAGCCTTATACTCAGCCCTGGATTCCAAGGAAGAAATGGATCTTCTTTTGAGCTTGAATCTCCTTTTAACTTGTTCATCCTTAAATAACTGGCTAGAGAGTTACTCTTGTGCTCTTTCCTCATGAAAATCTCAGTTTAGGTAATAAATACTTTTCAGTGTTAATAAAACTTGACAGCCTATCTTGTCTGAGTTTTTACTTGTAGAAAGAGTCTCCTACCCAAGTTTTCTATCAAGTGTTGCCATTGTTTATCTTTCTTGTGGCAACTTAAACACAGCATTGTGTAATATTTCATAGCTTCCAGCATCATTTTGAACAATGCTTTGATAAGCTAAGAGAAGCTGGAGTCCACAGGAAGCTGAGTTGAGTTTTTAGTCTTCCAGTAAAAGAAAAAAAAATGCTGACAGACTGAAATGTATTTCAACTCCTTTGAGTTTTGCCTGTTGCATCTGACACAAGCACCTGCACTTTAATCCTCTGAATTGCATTGGAATTTCTAAAACTTTTTTTTCTTAACTAAGGAAGCATTTATAGCCACGTTACTATCCATTGCTATATTTGTTTCTCTTCTACATTTTCTGTCCTTTCTTACTCTTTCAGATTTCTAGCATTTCAGATTTCTAGCTCATTTCTAATGATTCCAAAATGTGCAAAGAAATTGTCAATAAAACACAATGCATTCTTGTTTATTTATTTTGTACTGCTAGGTCTCATAGTCATGATTAACATTACCTTTGAAGGCTGACCTGCTTCCATAGGCTAGACAACCCAGTATCTTTCTTGATTGTAAGATAAAAAATATGGTGAAGAAGTAGCTTACTATACATCACTTTATCCTACAAAAAGAACCATTTCTATTTTTATTTAAATTATTTTGGCAGGGAGAGAGAAATTATTTTCGTGTCTAATGGCTGCTAACTTTTTCCAACACAATATCTTTGTTAATGTTTGGACAGCATATCATAACATTTCTCTGTTCTTTCTTTGTTGTCATCATTTGCTTTTTTACTTCTAACAAAATTTACAGCTTGTTTATATTTCTTTCCACCCATTCCTTAAGAAATGTCATTGATTTTTTGTCCCTACCTTTCTTTAAAGCAGAAGTGGGGGGAGAGTAATTTTTATAATCTAACAAAACATTGTTCTATACAGAACTATCAGACCCAAAATTGACTTTCTGGATATTACATCAAAGTAATGGAAGCATATTCAATTTTTTTGTTTAAAGAAGAGGTGAAAATAGCAAACATTTTGAGCAAAAAACAATTCATCACTTATAGTTAAGAAACAACATGTAATAAAAGCTTTATGAATGAAAGGATAATGACGCTTAAACCAATCCAAAATCAAATCTGGTCTATAAACTGCAGTGCAGGAGGTCTTTTCTGGACATTACTCTTTTCTAAATAAATCAATGCATGTATTTTAGCTCTAGTAAATTGGACAAGATGAAAAGAGGCTACTGCAGCTGAAATACTTTGTGAATTCAGAAATTAAGTTTAAAGGAAAAGATGGAATAATATATTCTGCTGCTCTATACATTTGCCAATTCGTTATTTTGCAAATCAACTAACTTCCTGGCTCTAGAAAATAAGAGGCACGTTTTTGTGTTAGAATGTTTCATAGCAGATCTTATGACATTGTTCAGTGTCAGTTAGGCTGGTGAGATTATTTTTTCCCCCTCTAAACAAATGGAGATTCCAAATGAAGATTCCGTTCACTTGGCTTCCCGCACAGCTGGGAATACAGGCTAATTTTTCCCCCTCGCACTTATCTTCCATATTTTCTGTTTTATTGGGGTGGGTTTACTTCCTTCTCTTCAGTTCTTACATAGCTGCAAACAAGCCACCTTTTGACTTTTTTCTGCCCTAAAATAAAACCCGTGGGAAACGGTTTGGGATTTTCATTTTCTAAGCGTTGCACAATTTTATGACTTTTTAACTTTAGCGGGAAGTAACAGGAAAAAAAGTAAAACGGAACTGTGTGTATATATAAATATATATTATATAAATAACAAACACACAATATATATGTATATATATATATGAAATAACTTTGGAAATATTTATTTCACACGAACGCAAAAAGCAAAAGCAAACTGGGGAAAAAAAGCAGCTTTGTAATGTAAGCAAATAAAAACTTCAGACAGTTTCTTCCTCTCATTTGCAACTTGATGTGACTGGAATACTCAAAAAAAAACAAAAAAAAAACTTTCAGTATCTTTTGTACGTGAATCAGAATTGTAAAGCAGCGTGATCGTATCGGGTTCTTTCTTCCAGTATTTTTTTTTTTTTTTTTTTGAAGCTGTGGCTGTGAACAAATGATCACTGCTAAAATTTTATGCTATATTTTTGGGGTGAAGGGGGCAAATAAGGGTTGTCAAATTTATTCTTGGTGTTTAAGTGCAATAAAATAGCTACAAATTCTTGTATGGAAAATACGGGTTCTCGCTTGAATAATTCCTAATTTGTCTTCCTCTTATTTCTTTGTGCAATTTCTGTCTGAGGTAGATCATTTCCAAATTCTATAACACTTGGTGTTGGAGGCTGAAACAACATTATCTGCGTTCATCCCATTCCTGAGAAAGGGAATCTGACCTGACCAATGATTAGTAAAGCAGGTTTTATAACTACAACAGATTTACTTTCACAATTATATTACAGGATGAGGTAAAGCCTGTGTAGGTATATCCCAGAGCAGGAGTCGGCAGCTATGGCAACTTAATGGCCTGTGGAATTCAATCCCCATAATTCTTAAAGCCTGGCTCAGGAATTCTGGGACTTGAAATCCAAAAGTCATAAAATTGCCATAGTTGCCCACCCCTGTCCTAAAGAAAAGTTTTAAAATGTGCTCTGTGTGTGTGCATATGTAGAAAGTAGAAGAAAGAATCTGATCTCAGATTATCAAGGCAGAGTGATAGGCATTTTAGTCAGTAGTTCACGAGGTCAAAGGGTCGTGAGATGCTGAAGAATCAGTCACTGGGGTCATTGCCTTTCCCTCTTCTCTCTTGGCCACATTTTCCTCCCCCACCCTCCAATAGTAGTCAACCTTTTTTTCATCAACCTGGGTGTTCTTCAAATGTATAAACTCTACCCAGTGGTAGGATTCCAAATTGCATGTTACTGGTTCTGTGTGCTTTGCATGTGCGCGCTGCTCTCCAAAATCACTTCCCATGCACAGCACTCAAAGTTCGCTTCACATGCGCACGCAGCACTCAAAGTTCGCTTCGTTCACACGGAACTCAAAGATTGCCCTCAGTGAGGTGAGCTGTTTTTTACCTCAGCTGCGGCAATCCACTCTGCCTTGCAAATCAATGGAATATAGGATGGGAAAGGGTGGGGGTGGGTGGATGGGGCTAATCAGAGGTGGTATTTGCCGGTTCTCCGAACTGGTCAAAATTTCAGCTACCGATACGCCAAAACCTGTCCAAACCAGCTGAATATCCCTCTGACTCTACCTCTCACAACACTTCAGGCACTATGTGGTTGTTAAGAATTCTAGGATTTGAAGAATAGATATCTGGGGTAATGAGATTTGGGAATGATGAAAAGTGCTAAATAATCGGTCTCTCACCAGTCAAGCATTCTTCAAGCATTTTTGGATATTATATGCGCATTTTGCTCTTTGTACTTGTATATAAAATTTAGTTCAGTGAGAGGTGCTTGGAGGGAGATGAGAAAGGAGATACATCCCAGTCCAGGTCTTAAACCAGAACCAGGGTGCTATAGCTTGCACATGAAGGAAAGATTGCAATGCATGGATCCCTTTCCTGGACTGTGGGCTCGACATTAAAATTTACATAATTATTTAGTAAAGTCAAGGTGAAGAGAATGAAAGGACTAAATCGCATTGTGGCTTTAAAGAAAGCACAATATTTATTTGTGTGTTTGTTTATTTATTTATACCATTTATACAGTCACCCATTAGGCAGAAGTAGGGCTGCCAGAGGAGGACATGGACAAGGAAAACAAAGGGGTGAGGAAAAGCTGGAGACACTAACAGTTTATGTTTCTTGGCATCTGTGGCAAAAATAGCACAAAATCCTGCAAAAAATGTACTTGGATCTACATTCATATGAAATTAATTTTTCCAGTTTTAGAGAGACTAGTTTTCCGATCGTACTTTATCCCCCCACCCCCCCCCAAAAAAAGTTTGTTTTCAAGAACACATGTTAGTTTATTACAACATGCCTTTCAAATTTCACCACAGAAACTCATGGAATGCCTCGGGTGGTTTGCAAACTACAGTGCTTATAAATCTGAAAGGGCTGCCTGGGTAGGTAGAATCGGGAACTAAATTAAATAACAAAAATCTTGGTTGTCAAGTCTGTTTGATGCACAAGGGAAAGAAAGAAGCAGATGGGTCACAATACATGAAAGTTTGTGGAAACAGTAGAAGAGAAAACAAAATAAAAAGGTAGACGATATTTGATTTTGAGGCTATGCTTGCTGGATGGAGGACTTGAGAACAAAAAAGACACAAGTGATTCTGGCCAGCTAAATTGTTGCCACTGACTCTGTAAAGCTCTGTACCTTTTATTATTAGCAAGATGTTGATAATGTGAATGCTTGCATGTTGTTAATGTCTTTGCTCCCTGCTTTTGTCCCAAGCTTGCTGATGTTTAATAAATAAACATCAAGCTATATTTTTGCTAGCTGGACTAAGTGGTATATATACTTGTGCTGATCTTCATCTAGGGACTGACTGGGAAGGTGATGTTGTATTTTCCAATGCCTGTAGCTCCAGCTCTTCTCTATAAAGGAGTGCCATCTAGCGGGTCTTAGAAGAAGTGCCTTTTCTGTTGTTGTGCAGCCCAATATGCACACACCCCACACTCCCCAAGCCTGAGATCCAGAAGGCCCATACCCAGCTAGGCCTTTCACAAGGTTTTAAAGGCTTGGTTTTTCCCTCCAGCCTTAAAACAAGGATCTTAGCTAAGCCCAGATAGATTGTCTGTCTTTAGTTGTTTGCAAGATGGTATGGATTTTTTGGATTTTAGATGAACCATACTTGATTGTCTGCCCTAACTGTTTTAAATATTTTGAGTTACTTTTTTAAAACTTGCTGGTAGCAGCCTAGAGTTATATTATTTAAAACAAACAAACACAAGAGCTTCAGGAATAGAAGGGGTTGTAATACCCTCTGCTGGTGTTTGGAAGTAGATTGGTATCATGCTTAGTTATCCCAAAGGTGCTGTTTAAAAGGAAACTGGACTTTCTTGGGGAGGGGGGTTTCCTTGAAAATGTTTCACTTCTCATCCAAGAAGCTTCTTCAGTTCTGGCTGAATGGTGGGGAACAGAAGGATATGCACTGCTCAAAAAAATAAAGGGAACACAAAAATAAGACATCCTAGATCTGAATGAATGAAATATTCTCATTAAATACTTTGTTCATTACATAGTTGAATGTGCTGACAACAAAATCACACAAAAATTATCAATGGAAATAAAATTTAGCAGCCCATGGAGCTCTGGATTTGGAGTTATACTCAAAATTAAAGTGGAAAAAAACACGACAGGCTGAACCAACTTTGATGTAATGTGCTTAAAACAAGTCAAAATAAGGCTCAGTAGTGTGTGTGGCCTCCACGTACCTGTATGACCTCCCTACAATGCCTGGGCATATTCCTGATGAGGTGGTGGATGGTGTCCTGAAGGATCTCCCCCCACACCTGGTCTAAAACATCCCCCAACTCCTGGACAGTCTGTGGTGCAACGTGGCGCTGGAGGATGGAGGGAGACATGATGTCCCAGATGTGCTCAATTGGATTCAGGACTGGGGAATGGGCGGGCCAGTCCATAGCATCAATGCCTTCATCTTTCAGGAACTGCTGACATACTCCAGCCACATGAGGTCTAGCATTGTCTTGCATTAGGAGGAACCCAGGGCCAACCGCACCAGCATATGGTCTCACAAGGGGTCTGAGGATCTCATCTCGGTACCTAATGGCAGTCAGGCTACCTCTGGCGAGCACATAGAGGGCTGTACAGCCCCCTAAAGAAATGTCACCCCACACCATTACCCACTGCCAACCGGTCATGCTAGAGGATGTTGCAGGCAGCAGAACGTTCTCCACAGCGTCTCCAGACCCTGTCATGTCTGTCACATGTGTGCAGTGTGAACCTGCTTTATCTGTGAAGAGCACAGGGCACCAGTGGCGAATTTGCCAATCTTGGTGTTCTCTGGCAAATGCCAAGCATCCTGCACGGTGTTGGGCTGTAAGCCCAACCCCCACCTGTGGACATTGGGCCCTCATACCACCCTCATGGAGTCTGTTTCTGACCATTTGAGCAGCCACATGCACATTTGTGGCCCAGTGGAGGTCATTTTGCAGGGCTCTGGCAGTGCTCCTCCTGTCCCTCCTTGTACAAAGGCGGAGGTAGAGGTCCTGATGCTGGGTTGTTGCCCTCCTACAGCCTCCTCCACGTCTCCTGATGTACTGGCCCGTCTCCTGGTAGCACCTCCATGCTCTGGACACTACACTGACAGACACAGCAAACCTTCTTGCCACAGCTCGCACTGATGTGCCATCCTGGATGAGCTGCACTACCTGAGCCACTTGTGTGGATTGTAGACTCCGTCTCATGCTACCACTAGAGTGAAAGCACTGCCAGCATTCAAAAGTGACCAAACCAGAAAGTATAGAAACTGTTGTGAATCAATAAAAGTTGATATTCTAAATGCAAATCAGGGGTTGAAAACCTGCAGACTTGATTGGCCCTTGTACAACAACTTGGGATTGGGCCAGAACTAGACCCTGATTGGCCACTTTGGGAATACTTCTTATTGGTTAGTAGTTTGAACCTGTTGCAAGTTCATTGGTTAATAAGGTAGCAGCTAACCCTATAAAAGGGTTACTGCTGCCCATAGCCTTGCTCTGTTCCATTCTGATTCCTGTTATTATTAAAGAGTTGAAGTCACTGGTCAGATGTCTGGTCTCCTTATTCTCCAAACTTAACACTGGCGACGAGGGTGGGATTCGGAGACCGAAGAGCTGACTAAACCTACAGAGCAACCTACAGAGCACGTGGTCGAACACGCACCATCAACGGCAACATGGCCAGCGGTGCCGTACCACCCGCTCCATTCAACCCAGAAACCGAAGACTGGGAGGCCTACATGGATCGGTTCCAGATGTTTCTGGAAACCAACAATTTGAAAGATGCGACAACCGGCAAAAAAGAGCTATCTTTCTAACTCATTGTGGACCAACCGTGTTTAAAATGGCAAAGTCGCTTGCCAAGCCAGCAGAGGTAAAAGAAATGGACTGGGACATCCTCGAGCCGTTACTACGGGCTCACTACACGCCCACCGTACCAACCCTAGTAAGAAGACACGAATATTACCAGAGGGACCAACGGAAGGGCGAAAGCCTTGCCAATTACATCGCGGACCTCCGGAACCTAGGAGGCCTCTGCGGGTTCGCAGACTTAGAAGAAGCCCTCCGGGACCGCCTGGTTCTGGGCCTAGAAGATGGCGCTATCCAGAGCAAAATTATGGCTAAGGGGGACATCAGCCTCACCGATGCCCTTAAAGAAGCCTCGGCAGCGGAGGCGACAAAGAAGTCGGCAGCCCAAATGCGCCGCACCAACGCACCGCTACGTAAACTCACCACTGATACCTCGCCTCGCTCAGAGACACCCGGTATCAACTCACCACGAAGACCTAGAGTCCCGTCCGACAGCGATGAGGAAGAGGTCAACCGACTTCGAACGGAGAGAGACCAGTCCACACAACACTCATTTCGACCGTGTGCCGGCTGTGGAGCAAATCACCCACGATCCGGCTGCAAATTCCTTGATGCACTTTGCCGCCATTGCGGGAGACGCGGTCACATCGCAAAGGTTTGCAGAAGCAAACAGAACTCCAAACCCCGACAGGCCGAATTCCAGTCTTCAGGATTCTTCGCACACACCGAGAAAAATTGAACCACTCCTACAGAAACAAGCCGTCCACCACTTCCACCAGGCGTGAAGAAACCAGGCGGAAGAGACCCACCAAACAATCACCATAGGCCACGCTACATCCCTTGATGCCGGGAAAATCCGAGTAAAAGTCGCCATCGAAAACAAACCTTGCGTGATGGAGGTAGACTCGGGATCTTCCTCTCGATGGTGTCGTGGAAAATGCTCCAACAGCTTATTCCAACGATTCGCCGCCAAGACCTTAACCCTCAAAGGGTTATACTCAAAGACTATCAGGGCAACCAAATCCCGTCGTCGGGTCCCGCAGATTCCAGGTCTCATTCAAGGACCGCACCGTCGCACTACCACTAACGGTCGTGGATCGAGACAGGCCTAGTCTTCTAGGCCTTCAATGGTTCCGGCCGCCGGAATCACTGTAGCCGGAGTCCACAAGGCCGAAAGCGTCGATTGGGAGGAAGCACTCGTGCAAGAATTCCAAGACGTTTTCGCGAACGGACTAGGCAAGTATAAGGGACCCCAATCTCGTTTAACTTGAACCCTGAAATAGCACCCATCCGCCTTAAGCCGCGTCGGGTGCCGTTCGCCTTAAAGCCTAAAATCGACGAACAACTCGATAAGCTGATAGCGCAGGGCGTACTGGAACCCACAGACCACGCCCGTTGGGAAACCCCGATAGTGACGCCTATCAAGCCTGATGGGTCCCTAAGAATTTGCGGAGACTACGGGCCACATTAAACCACGCACTGCAGCAAAGTGCTTATCCAGTACCGGTAGTGCAACATTTACTCCATTCCCTGGGCGGCGGGAAAGTTTTCGCCAAACTAGATTTAGCCCAGGCGTATCAACAATTGCCTGTAGACCCAACCACAGCCGAGGCGCAAACGATCGTAACACATAGGGCGCATTTAAATGCAACCGGCTCCAATTGGGGTAAGCGTCGCCCTGGAATCTTCCAGAGTTTAATGGAAAGGTTGTTACAAGGGATAAAAGGCGTTGTCCCATATTTCGACGATGTACTCATCGCCGCACCTAACAAAGACATCCTAGAAAAACGACTCAGAGAGGTTTTACGAAGATTCCAAAATGCAGGCCTCAGAGTAAAAAAAGATAAATGCCAGTTATGTACCGAAAAAGTAGAATTTTTGGGATATCTCCTGGACAGCCAAGGAATTCATCCCACGAAGACAAATTTCGAGCAATTAAAAAGGCACCCACTCCAAGGAACAAGGCAGACCTACAGGCGTTCCTTGGACTTATCAATTTCTATAATGTGTTTTACCCCACAAAGCAACAGTAGCTGAACCATTGCATAGACTATTAGACAAAAAAGCAACGTGGGTTTGGGGACAACGGGAACAACATGCTTTCCAACAAGTAAAGAAATTGCTAACCGGATTCAGTACTTATGCAGTACAACGAGACTCTGCCGCTCACTATCACGTGTGACGCGTCGCCTTTTGGGGTTGGGGCAATCCTGGCCCACGTGTTACCAAACGGAGCGGAAGCCCCCATCGTGTTTTTTCACGAACCTTAGCTAAAGCTGAACGTAATTATAGTCAGCTGGACAAAGAAGCTTTAGCTATTGTTGCTGCAGTTAAAAGATTTCATGAATATGTTTATGGCCGTGCATTTACAATAATCACTGATCATAAACCGCTACTGGGGATCATTGCGGGTAATAAACCAACCCGTATATATTGTCCCCCAGAATGACCCGATGGTCCGAATTCTTGGCGGCCTACAACTACACCTTGCAACACCGCCCGGGAAATCGATTCTCCACGCTGATGCATTGAGCAGAACACCGCTTCCAGACTCTGTTGTGGATCCAGCCCCAACCATCTCAACGCTCCAGATAGAAGCTCTACAGGCACCACCCTTGACGGCTAGAGACATTGCTTTTGAAACGAAACGCGACCCAGTTCTGCGACACATACTCCGCTGGGTTGAACGGGGGTGGCCAACGGACCAAATAGCACCTGAATGGGCGCCTTTCAAAGCCCGCCAAACCGAGCTGTTTTCCCAAAAAGGCTGTATCTTGTGGGGCGATCGAGTCGTAATCCCTGACAAATTGCAACAGACTGTTTTGGCGGTATTGCATGAGGGACATCCCAGTATTGTGCAGATGAAATCACTCGCACGCAGCTATGCTTGGTGGCCGGGAATCGACAAAAGAATCGAGGCCTGGGTCGCTACTTGCCAACGTTGCCAGGACGTCAGCAACGCCCCACCTAAAGCAAGCCCAACCGAATGGGAACGCCGAGGGGACCGTGGTCCCATATTCATATTGACTTTCGGGGCCTACCAAAGGGCACACTTTCCTGATTACTGTCGACGCCTATTCTAACTGGCTCGAGATTCATCGAATGCACACAACTACAACAGACTCAGTTATTAATAAATTAAACAGACTATTTGCCACACACGGGTTTCCGGACGTGTTGGTCTCGGACAACGGCCCTCAGTTCACTGCATTGCCCTTTGAGCAATATCTTGCCGATCGGGGCATCAGCCATGCGTTAACCTCGCCCGCGCACCCAGCGGCGAATGGACGTGCAGAACGCATGGTACACCGTAAAAAAGACCCTTCACAAAATGGAATTTGGCAACATCGACGAGAAAATCAATCGAATTCTCTTGTTGCAACACATCACGCCTCACAGCGTGACCAACAAAACGCCCGCTGAACTTCTTATGGGGCGGAAACTCCGATCGCACCTTGACCGGCTCCACCCGCTTCGCACCAGAAAAGCCCTTCGGTTCCAGCAGCAAATGCCGGGAATTTAAGGTAGGCGATTTAATCTTTGCCAAAAACTTTTCCGGCGACCCGCTATGGATACCCGCAACCGTTACGCACCTCACCGGGCCTAGATCTTATCGCCTGCTTACAGACGATGGGAGGGTGTAGAAACGCCACATAGACCAGCTCCGGTCGAGATTACCACCCAGCGGTCATGGCCCCCGGTTTCTCCAACTCAAGGGGGAGGAAGCATCGAGGAGGGTGACTTTGATACAATTAATAGCGGGCCAATGGAGGCCCTACAGCCCAGCGAAACACCGGAGTGTGAAGCGGGAAGGGAGTTGACTTTTCCAGGGAATTTTAATAATGGGGAAACTGAACTGCTAAACCCGAAGAAACACGGAGTAGCAGAGACAACCACAGCGAATGCAGCACGGAATTGCCGTGCAGCGAAATAGAATTTAATAAAGGTCATCCAAACGCTCCACCGAACCGGACATTAGACAAAACCCGGTGGAGCCTCGGGAATCATCCAGGCAGACCAAACGGCCTGCCTATCTTGAGGATTTTATTACAGCTCCCTCAAACGGAACCCAAGGGGAGGGGTGTTGTGAATCAATAAAAGTTGATATTCTAAATGCAAATCAGGGGTTGAAAACCTGCAGACTTGATTGGCCCTTGTACAACAACTTGGGATTGGGCCAGAACTAGACCCTGATTGGCCACTTTGGGAATACTTCTTATTGGTTAGTAGTTTGAACCTGTTGCAAGTTCATTGGTTAATAAGGTAGCAGCTAACCCTATAAAAGGGTTACTGCTGCCCATAGCCTTGCTCTGTTCCATTCTGATTCCTGTTATTATTAAAGAGTTGAAGTCACTGGTCAGATGTCTGGTCTCCTTATTCTCCAAACTTAACAGAAACTGAGAAGTGGTCTGTGGTCACCACCTGCAGAACCACTCCTTTATTGGGGATGTCTTGCTAACTGCCTATGCTTTCCACCTGTTATCTTCTTCTTTTGCACAACAGCATGTGAAATTGATTGTCAATCAGTGTTGCTACCTAAGTGGACAGTTTGATTTCACAGAAGTGTGATTGACTTGGAGTTACACTGTGTTGTTTAAGTGTTCCCTTTATTTTTTTGAGCAGTGTATATTCTTAGCAGTCATCTGGCCGTTAGTATTCTGAAGGTCAGTCATTCTCTGAGAGTCATTTATATGTACTTTAGAGTCACCTGAGTCAGAGTGCAAATAGGTATGGAACCTTCTTGGTGCCACTGAAAGGACTGTGTTGTAGACAGGAAATAGGTGGTGTCCTATCCTTCCCTCTCTGTTAAGAGAGGACTGTTCAGTTTTAATATAGATGGCCTCTTTCAAACCAGTGGTCCTCTCTGTCCAAAATGTGGACTTTGTTGTCTTCAAAAGAATGGCCTTTGTCTTTCAGATGCAGAGGGACCGTTGAATCTTGTCCTGATTGGTTTGTTCTCCTATGGCATACTGCCAATTTGTGAAGCGGCTGTTTTGTTTCACCAATGGCATTGTCTCATGGCATTGCACTGCATAGACTATATTGCTCAGTTTGTGTCTGGGTGTTCACTCTTGGGGTGGACCAGCTTCTGCCTTAATATATTCTTGAGTTTAAAGCATGCACATATGTTGTGTTGGTTGAAAAATCCTAATTCTTGGATGAGAAGGGAAACACCCCCCCCAAAAAAAGTTTGTTGTCTTTTGAATAGCATCTTTGGGACAACCAGGGGTGTCAAACTCACAGGCTGGATGCGTCATGCTCTGGCCATCTCCACCCCCATTTTAGTAAAGGGGAAAAAGCCGTGATACGTTATGTGGCAACATGACCACACGAGCTTGACACCCCTGCCATAGACATTTAGCCATGCTTACTTAGTAATTCATGAAAGTTCCCTATCATTATCTAATAGGTTTTTTTCTCCTTTGAATAGATCAGTATTATTATTATCATTTAAAGTACAACTAAAAGCAATTTAGCTATGAAATCTCAATTTCTTTTCATCTTGTTATTCAACTACTTCAAATAATCAAATATGCAACTACCTCAAACTATCTTTGATGTTTAAATGAATTCCTAGTTAGTGGATGCATTTTTTATGGAAAGGTCAAATTCCCAATCTCTCCTTTTCAAATTTGCAGTTTCTATTTGAGAGGTTTAATTCTCCTGCTTTATATTTTCCTGCCTTTAAATTATATAATTGACTATATTAGTTAACTTCTGTTTCATTTGAATGAAAATTATGCTGTTTGTCTGCTGCTACAATCTCAATTGGAGAACTAATACTTGACAAATCTTTGGTTCTAATATAGTAGACACTGTTTTCATTGAAGGCAATCAGACATATGGATGGCTAATTGGGATGCTAATTGAGAAAGAAATTAACATTTGATTCCTGCTTTTATGAGAAACTGATTCATTTGAAAAATGAGAATATTACCCTTAATAGGTTGTTACCCTTATTGGCTAATTACTAAAGATAATTTAAATACTTTTGAAAAGTTACAAAAATAAATTAATTTTTTTTAAAAAGCAGCTGAAAGGCAATATAATCAATTAAAACATTTGTTATATTTTCTGTTTGAACCAAATTCTTTTGCTGTCTCAGACACCCCTGTAATTTTGAACAATTTTGAATATTCCAGAATTTCCCAGCCAGCATTGTAGGAGTTGAAGTTCCAAAGTTCATCTTGAAGTTCCAAAGTTTGAAAACATTGTTTCAAAGTTTTACAGCATGATTATTCCTCAGGTTTATGGATTTATTAGAACTTTGGAGCTATAAAAAATAAAAACATGTACTTATCAACTATGCCAGGGGTCCCCAACCGCCGGTCCGCGGACCGGTACCGGGCCGCGGAACAAGCCTTACCGGGCCGCTGGTTGCTGGGCGCCGCCATCTTTTTGGTAAAAAAGCAATTTTTCGTCAAAAAGATGGCGGCGCCAGCGCTCGGTGAGCTTTTCCGGGTAGAAAGCCATTTCTACCCAAAAAGCTCACCGAAGCGCTGGCGCCGCTCATTTTGACGAAAAATCACTTCCGTGATGTCACCGGAAGTGATTTTCGTCAAAAAGATGGCGGCGCCAGCTGACGCGGAACCGGGACGCGCGCCAGCTGACGCCGGAACTGGGCCGCGGCGCCGAAAAGGTTGGGGATCCCTGAACTATGCCATGAAGTACCAGAACTAAATGCAGCTAACTGTCCTTTTCATTCATCTTCGGGTCAGTCCAAACTTTCTTTATTTCAGTGTTAAGGAGTGGATTTTTAATTTTAGCCTACAGGAAAACAGAGATCTTTATAATCTTCTGAAAATTATTTAGATATCTGTTGGTAGGTGTTTAACTTCACTCATTCTTGTCTATTATGCTTCTAGAACAAACAAAAATGATAAAAACATAGCGTGATGTCAGGGCTCCAACAAATCCACCCCCATTCAAATCATAAGTCTCTAGCCGCATCTCTCAGAGTTAAAAAAAATGATTTATTAGCAGTGACCATGTCAGCATTAGCTGGTGCAGCCGACACTAAATACTTCATTTTCCCCTTGACCCTGGTCTTCCCCCCACCCCCTGGATGTATATTCTCCAATGGGACACATCCATAGCCAGGAGTCATCAATCATGCTCTCCAGTAATATTCTTGCACACCGCCAGCTTTGGGCTGCCAAGGCGATTATCTGAGGCATTTAAGAAATCTACTGCTTTCCCCACTCCCTTTCTGCTGGCAATTAAAAAGACCAAAGGAGTATTTTTAGTTGACACGTGAAATATCTTGTGAAGTCTTTGGTGCTGTATGAGCTTGGATTTTTTTTAATTTTTTTTGCAAGTGTTTCATTACCTAAACTAGGTAACATCATCAATGCTAGTCTGCACTGATGACTAGCACGGATGATGTTATCTAGTTTGGGTAATGAAATGTCTGCAAGAAAACAACCAAGCTCAGAGAGCACTAAGGACCCCTCATTTCAACCCTGAGCTGCAAATATTCTCCTTGATGAATACTATCTTTGTCCACAGGATGTCAGGAGATAGCTATACAAGTACAACTTCGATCACCAAAGTAACGTGCTTTCATTACTTCAAACTCTTTGAGACAGCAAGCTGCCTTGCATGATGAAACGTTTGAAGCTGTCAAAAATTCCTTATTAGTGTAAAGCTAACGTTCAGAAAAAAATAAATTGCACACCTTCAGCAGGTGGTTTTTGAAGAAGACATTTTGTTTCTCATCCAAGAAGCTTCATCAGTTCTGACAGGATGTGGGGGAGGGGAAATGGAAGGATTAGTTCTGACAGGATGGGGTCAGGAGGAACCTGTCAGACTGATGAAGCTTTTTGGATAAAAATTGAAACTTCTTCTTCAAGGACAAGCCTTTTTTCTTCCAGAAAAGGCATAGTCCAATTGCCCTTTGGGGGCAGGGGGGGAAGCATTTTTGAGAGTACCAGTCTAACCTTGTAAAAGCAAAGAGAGCTTGGCTTGCTTATTCTTCTGGAGATAACAGAGTTTTAAGAAACTCAGGCCACCACTGAGAAGGCCAGTCACATAGAACTCCTAAGGGGGGGGAAGGGGGACTCTCAATAGGAACTTCTTAGCTGTCCCCAAAAGGTGATCAGATTTTATTTTGACAAGGCATTGCTCAATATAACCCAACTCTGTACAGTATTGTGAAGGGTTGTAAAAGTAATGACTAACATTTCACATTGGAAAGTTCCAGAAGCTGACTAGTAAGCAGAATAGAGACTTCCAACTGGATGTTTTTTTTTTTACAATTACATATTCTATCAGCAACTGTATTTTGGCCTAGTTGTAACTTCTGGATCATTTTAAAAGATAGCCCCGTGTATAGCACAAATTCTAGCTCTGTGGAGGGTCGAAAAGATGACCTTATGGTTACTATGAAGTGACAGTTACAAAAACAGAAGAATTATTTAAGCCTAGGAAGCAAAGAAAGTAATAAAAATACACTCAAATTGGCCACACCCTAGCCAAGAAGGAAATACACAGTCAGGATTCGTGATTCTATTATTATGACCTTTAACCTATAAGCACATACAGAGCTTGTTTCCTGGTCCGATGTATCTCAAATGGCTGATAGGATATGAGGACTGTTGGCAAAGAATCCCTGCTGAGCTAGGGTCACCATACGTACACGGCGCCCCAGAAAAGAACTCACTTATCATAGCTTCCATCTTCTGCTTTAGCAGGAACCCGGAAGCCAGGAGTATCCCCAAATCAGGAACCAAGAGTAACTATCACAGATGCGGGGCCAGCTCTTCACCCCCACTTTCTGACCTTGGGAAAAACTAATGCCAAAAGTCTTCTTGCTATTCAACTAGATCAACTGAGGAGCACAGTGGCACACATGGTTAAGACGCTGGGTTGACAATTTGCAAGCCTGCATTCAAAGCCCAAGTGCTGCTGTGTGACAAGATGAGCTTCTGTCATTCGGTCCAGCTCCTGCCGACCTAGCACTTCAAAAGTGTGCAAACACAATAAGTACTACTAAAGTGGTCTCATTAATGGGGACATGAGAGGATAAATAAGTACTACTTCAGTGGTCTCATTAATGGGGACATGAGATGAGCCCCCAACTGGGCATTCCTGGGCAGTGGTGATGTCACCAGATAATCTTTTCACTATGAAAGTGCTTCGGTGCTTCCAACATGGAAGTACAGTATATTTTATTGGTTCAACTGATTTTATGGTGTTTATGTTTCTACTGGAAGAAGCCTATATCAATCAAAGTTTCCAGTATATTTAACCTGATCTAGTTTGCTATAGCCAGTACGGTGCAGAGAGCAGACCTAGATCTGTGTTGACATCCCATTATCCCACCCCATGATCCTACCATGCTCTCAGCTTGACTGATCTTATAATTAGGTTTTAAAAATAAAGTGAAAGAACCAAGAATGCAATCTTGATCCCATTGAATTAAAAGTGGCATTTTCAAGAGATTCATCAATAAATAGACTACCCTTTTAAATCGTCCATTTCTCTCTAATTTCAGTTCTTGCTGACATTATCACAGTAACCTAGGGTAACTCACAACATGATTATTTTCTGCGTTGTTTCTCACTGTTATCATAGCACACTCTGTCCTTTAACTGTCCATGTTTCAGCTCGCTGTAGCAAGGGCAAAGTCTGTTAGACCCACGGATGCTGGAGACAAACTTCAAGGTGCCACAAAACATTGAAGCCGATTCTTCACTTCCGTTGACAGCCCGATGACTTTATGAATGTCATGAATATTTATGCTATCTCTATATCTCTATTTCCAGGCTGTACTCCTATAAATGCTTCTGAACTAATAAAAATTAGCAAGCTGCTAAATATATGTTGCATTGCACTGTATATTAGGATAATGAGATATTCACTGCAGTTTTCATAGTCAGGATTTCATTCAGAGGGTTCAATCTGATCTGGAATGAAAATAGGAAGTGCTGATTACAGATACCGATAGTTGCATCAGAGATACACCTTAGGACTGATTCAGTTCTAACAGGATTGTAAAGGGAAGGCGAGAATATTAGATTCTACAAGCTACTTCAGTTTTAGAAATTTGCTCAGAGTCTGTACTTGAATTTGATCTTAGACTCTGATTGATAGCTGGCTTGCTGAAGATTATCAACTGATTGAGTTAAATGTGCATGGGGTTGAATCTTCAGGATTCATTATGGAATAGAGACAGACCTAGACTTAGTTTGTACTCTTCCTTCAACCTCTACCAGAAACAGTTACCTGCTTCATTAATAGAAGCAATGTTGGGGGTTATCGGTGATCATAATTAAGGTTTGATATTTACTGGGTTGGGTTGCATCATTGAGAAGAAAACTGGCAGTGCCAACTGCTATGCACTAATTTCCAAGAAGGCCATGTCATTAATTGAACAAGTGGCTCTAAAAATGCCATAATTACTGGAGAACATTAGATTAAAAAACCCAAATGTATGCTAATATAATTTATTCTGGAGAAGACTCCCAAGGATTTGATTTATTTAAAGCTCAGGTTCCCATAATCAAGGTGGATTTTCCATTTCCTAATATATGTTTTCACCTCCCCAATTGTTTGATGAGCCTTTTCACTGACATCATCAAGACTAGGTACATTATTATTAAAGCTGAGCTATTGATTGACAAATGCGGTGAATTCCCCATAGATGAAATTATCCAGAAAGCACATAAGTATATTACTAAAGGAATTGTGTGAAGAATGCATTAAGTAGAATTTCTACAAGAACAATAATATATCCCTTTCTAACACCGGCAATTGGATTAGTAGCTAAGAAAAGTAAACTTGGATTATATCATTAAGCATTTCTGGGAGATGTTCATGTTCCTTTCTGCAATTGTCACATAATTCACAAGAACCAGAAGGGATTCATGGAATGCTAGGTTGCCATTAATTTGTATTATTATGGTTCTAATCTTCATAGCTTGAAACATTGAAATGACTGCTAGATCCCCCAATGTTATATAGTACATTGGTTAAAATATTGGTTTAAGGCGCCATTTGAACCCAAAGCCTCCTGGTCATACATCTCATAGGTTCATTGTTGTAGGGATAAAATGAGGGAAAACCCACACAATATGCCACCCAAGGGAAAGATGAGATGTAAAGGCAGTGAATAAAGAATAAGGATGAACCTTTCCACTGACATCATCTGTAGACAGCGCACAGTTCAAATTCCATTTGGAAAAGTATCTTAAGATCTTGCACAAAGACAACCTTTCTCAGGCTGCTGCGGAAACTGGAAAAAAGGTCAGGCTACTTTCAAGAAGAGCAAACAGATTATATGTTTCCATTCAAGCTGTAATAAAGTAATTGTTCCAAATGGGTCAGAGGATGCTTTAGAGTTATTGAAATCTTTTTTTAAAATGTCCAAATTATATGTTTGATTATTCTCAGTTTTAGGACCTCTTAAAAAGGGGGGGGGGGAAAGGGTTCCACCATGACATGGTTACTTTTCCTCAGAGTTGCTTTTGCTTTTATGTCAGTATACGTAATTATTAATAGTACGATTTGTTTCAGTTTGTTTTTTTTCTTTCAGCGGTTCACGTGAAATTGTCCCAAAACCATAAGTAAAAAGATCAGGAGAGATTGGACAAGGGAAGAACGTGCATCTTTCTGTTGATTGCTTCTCCACCACACATTACAGGAAGTCCTGGACTTACAACAGTTCATTTAATGGCCAATAGAAGTTACAACAGCACTGGAAAAAGTGGCTTATAGCAATAGCACTTAGACTTATGTACTTCTTCACAGTGCTTTTACAGCCCTCTCTAAGCTGTTTACAGAGTCAGCCTATTGCCCCTAACAATCTGGGTCCTCATTTTACTCACCTCAGAGGGATGGAAGGCTGAGTCAACCTTGAGCCTGGTGGGATTCGATCTGCCAAATTGCAAGCAGTCAGCAGAAGTAGCCTGCAGTACTGCATTCTAACTACTGCGCCACCGTGACTCTTAAATTATAACCATTTTTTCACATTTATGACCATTGCAGTGTCCCCATGGTCACAGGATCAAAATTCAGAGGTTTGGTAACCGACTCATATTTATAATGTTTGCAGTGTCCTGGAATCATATGATCCCCTTTTATGACCTTCTGACAAGCGAAGTCAATGGGAAAACCAGATTTACTTAATAACCGTGTGACTGACTTAACAACTACAGTGATTCACCATTCAACATGGCAAGAAAAGTTGTAAAATGGGGCAAAATTCACATAACAAATGTCTCACTTAGCAACAGAAATTTTGGGGCTCAATTGTGATCGTAAGTTGAAGATTACCTCCTGTGACATACAAAGACACCTTTGTTTGACAGAGGCGCACAACTCTGTACATTGCATATAGATGTCTCTTCTATGAACCAGAAAGAAGTGTTAGATCTGTCCAAAGCAGTTCATATTTATTCCCATGAGAATTTCTCATGTTATCACTGATTTATCACTTTAGCCTCAATTTACCTTTCTGTTCCCTGGCAGTTATGTGGTAAGGAAGTTTTTTTTTCCACACAATACCAGCATGCAATGATTTGCACACAAACTTTTGGGAGGAGGGGGGCTTGAAGGGCAACTTTTCCCATATCTGATGGGCTTTGTGAATTTTGGCCTATCTAGCAGTGTCTGAAAATACAGTGCTTGAGGACTAGGCTGTTGGTGAGACTCTGAAGATCAATACCCGAGACAGGGGAGTTACCAGAAAAAAGAAAAGAAAAGATGGCAGGAATCAGAGTAGATACAGATGCATTTCAGCACCTAAGTAGCAGCAAAGGGTAGAAGGGGAGGTAGGGTAGGATTGCTTAAAAGTCACAATAGTTGTGATGATATAACTGGTGCCCTGCTCCCTTTTTACATGACACTTCCACTTGATGGGCTTTTTAACACCTCTGCGCACCATCAGCAGGCACCTCTGAATATACAACGATACTGTATGTTTTTTATTTTATTTATTAATTTATTAAATTTTTATGCCATCCATCTCACTGCCTGAGTTGATTTTATATTCATATTCCCTTCCAAAATATTCCCTTCCCAAAAAAATTCTAAAAACCCAATTATGTTATATGGGTTTTTTTTTTGTATGGTATCTTCAGTTGAATTTCAGGTTTCCTTATTTAGAAGGTACCACAGATGTTTATCAATGGAGAGACAGGCCTGGTTATTTCTCCATCTGGCATGGCCTCCTCAGAAGAGTTTTCTCTGGAAAAGAACAACAGCCCTGTAACTCAAGGCTGTTGTGAAACAGAAGGGTTAAGAGAAATTTAACTGTGTACCAGGACAGTCTCACATTTTACCTCAGCAGTGAACTTACTAGAAACATTCCCAGATAAGGCATTGCCCTGCCTCATTCAGGGACTTTTATGAGGGATCCAGATAAGGTCAACATAGATTTGTAATACTCTGTTTCCCTGGCACTTCTTCTTGTCTTTTCTTCTTCTACTTTACTTTAGTATTGAAATACTGGTAAGGAAAGAAAATAGATGCAAAATGTCCAGCAGTGTGAGAAACCATTGATTTAGAGACATTTTTAGTAACATTTTGCAAGACACCACCTTTTAGCTTCAGCTTTCATATATGCAAAATAAAGGTCCTGATTCCGAACTATCAGTTTTTTATTAGCATGACATTCTGTAACTGCAACAAGTAGTCTAAATTAATATTCCTAATACTCAAATAATTAGTTGCAATTATTTGCAAACTGTTTAAATATATTTTCCAATCCTTAAACAAAACTGCAAGAATTTGACAATGAATAGTGGCTAAAGTTTTAGAGCAACTTGTAGAATAGAGTTATTTTTACAATTTCCCTCCATATTCACCTAGCATTAATATTACATTAATGGTGCCAACACAAGCATAAAGTGAGCAAGATTCTTTATAGAAGATCATATTCCCTACTATCTGAAAAGGAGTGCATTTGCTTTAGCTTATATTTTCTAACTTGATGGAAGATGTAGCATCCAATACTGGGGAAGTGTACTGGGTTGGGGAAAAACTACTTTTGTAGTTGGAATATAAAAAAAATGTAGAATATAAAATATTCATTGAAAGGCAATACAAAGTCTAAATAGTAGTACAGAATGTGATATCAACTAGCAAACTGCATGTAATTAATATTTTTTAGCATTCTGATCATTATGCTTAATCATTAGGAAGTGGAAGTTTCTGCCAATCTTATGGGTTGCAATAGTGCTAGTGATTGCAATTCTTAAATTGAAATGACAATTGATTAATTTATATGTTTATTTCTGTACTGTTTACCTATTCATTCTCTCTCATTAGTGCCTATATCTCCTGCAATGACAAGTGACCATTCTAGAAGGAAGGCTAGCTGGCTCAGGTACATTATTACTAAAGCTGAACTATTGATTGACCAATATGGTGAATTCTCCATAGATGAAAACACCCAGAAAGCACATAAGTATATTACTAGAAGGAACTGTATGAGGTAAGTAGAATTTCTACAAGAACAATAATAACCCTTTCTAACTCTAATGTTGGCATTGGCGGCAAAGAAAATTAAACTTAGATTATATAATTAAGCATTTCTGGGAGGTGTTCATGTTCCTTTCTGCAACTGCCACACAATTCACAAGAACAAGAAGGGCTTCTTGGAACGCTAGGCTGCCATTAGTTTCCATTATTATGGTTCTAATCTTAATAGCTTGAAATATGAAATAACTGCTAGATCCCTCAATGCTATATAATATATTGGTTAAAATATTGTTCTAAGGCACCATTTGAACACAAAGCCTCCTGGTCATACATCTCATAGGTTCGCTGTTGTAGGGATAAAATAAAGAAAAATCCACACAATATGCCACACAAGGGAAAGATAAGATATAAATGCAATGAATAAATAATAAATTAATGTAATCTGGCTTACATTTATCTTTCTCTATACATGATATATTCTATGCAAAATAGCACTAAAGAATGCCACAGCTCTTTGCATTTCTACTGTATTATGCAATCAAATTGCACAAAACTATGCAATTTAAAGTAAGGAGCATTCATATGCTCTGCTTTATCACAAATACAGGTAGCCCTTGATTTAAAACACTGACCATTCAAAGTTACAATGGCACTGAAAAAAGTGATTTATGACCATTTTTCACATTTACGACTATTCTGGCATCCCCATGGTCATGTAATTAAAATTCAAATGCTTGGCAACTGCGTCATATTTATAATGGTTGCAGTATTCCGGAGTCATGTGCTCACTTTTTGTGACCTTCTGACAACCAAAGTCAATGGGGAAGCAGATTCGCCTAACAATCATGTTACTATCTTAACAACTTCAGTGATTCACTTTCCAACTATGGCAAGAAAGGTCTTAAAATGGGGCAAAACTTAACAAATTTTTCACTTAGAAATTGAAATTTTAGATTCAATTGTGGTCATAAGTTGAGGACTAACTACCTCTTAATTGCAAAGCATAGTTAGTGTCAGGCGCAAACAACCATATCCATACATGTAGAGTTCAATTACCTATTTTATTGCTCAAATGTATACACATGAATCTTCTCAGATTGATGTTTTGTACCTGGATAAAACTAGATGAGGTTCAATGGCATTCAAGGGAGGTCAGATTTTGTCCTGTTGTGCCCACTTTGGGATTTCAGACTAATTCCTCACTTGATTCCTCCTTCTGGCTTGGCCAGTCTCTCTCTTATGGCTATATCTGTCCAGGCAAACAGGCATAAAATCACAAAATTAGGCCCAGTACTCTTCAATATCTTCATTAACGACTTAGATGAGGGAATAGAAGGGGAACTTACCAAATTTGCAGATGATACTAAGCTGGCAGGAATAGCTATCACCCAAGAAGATAGGCTCAAGATCCAGATGGATCTTGACAGACTAGAACACTGGGCCATATCTAACAAAATGAAATTCAATATAGAGAAAAGTAAAATCCTGCACTCAGGCAAGAAAAACCAAAAGTACACATATAGACTGGGTGAAACCAGGCTCAATAGCAGTAACTGTGAGAGGGATCTTGGAGTCCTAGTGGACAACCAGCTAAATATGAGCAGCCGCCGCCAAAAAAGCTAATGCAATCCTAAGTTGTATTAACAGAGGGATACAGTCAAGATCAAGGGAAGTACTAATACCACTCTATAAAGCCTTAGTAAGACCACACCTAGAGTACTGCATCCAGTTTTGGTCACCACATTATAAAAAAGATGTTGAGACTCTAGAAAAAGTACAGAGAAGAGCAACCAGGATGATTAGAGGACTGGAGGCTAAAACATACAACGAACGGTTGCAGGAACTGGGCTTGGCTAGTCTAGTAAAGAGAAGGACCAGGGGAGACATGACAGCGGTCTTCCAATATTTGAGGGGCTGCCACAGGGAGGTAGGGGTCTAGCTATTTTCTAAAGCTCCTGTAGGCCAGACAAGAAATAATGGATGGAAACTGAACAAGGAGAGATTTAACCTGGAAACAAGGAGAAACTTTCTGACAGTGAGAACAATCAACCAATGGAACAGCTTGCCCTCGGAAGTTGTGGGAGCGCCATCAGTTGAGACTTTCAAGAAGAGATTGGACTGCCGTTTGTCAAAAATGGTATAGGATCTCCCGCTTGGGCGGGGGGGTTGAACTAGATGACCTACAAGGTCCCTTCCAACTCTGATTATCTGTATCTGTATCTATCTGTAAAATAAAGTATTAGTTCCTAATTATGTTTGCACTCTAGCTATCAGTTGTAGGTAAGAACAAAGATCAAATAGACTGTTGATCTCCAAGATATCCTTATTATCCAATAAAGAAATATAATAAAATCAAAGGCCTAGAATAAACTAAAAAAAAAAGAGTTCCACTCCTCCATCCATCCTTATGTAATTTGGCATCCACAAACACTACTTATTTATGCAATCATGAATTCTCCTTCATCCATCTAACCATCCATTCTTTGTTTCTTTCTTTCATTCCTATATGTAGCCTTTCTACCAAAAATTTAGCTAGCAGCCAAAAGTTAGAAGATAATTTATGTTTCAGTTCATCCTTCAAAAGAATAATAAGACTGAGCATTTATTATTATGCCTTTTATATTACGGATTAGCAGTTTGTAAATGTGAGTTCAAAGATATCTAGTGGCAAGAGCCATTTAAGCCATTGCTGTCACTGCAACGTTTTTCCTAGTCACTTGAACTTTTATGTTAGATATCCCCTAACAAAAATATTGTGAAACATAGAAAAATGCCCGCCAAATTAACACCCTTTTTCCAGTGTGCCCAACCATTCTGCTCAACAACTATGCAAAACCCTTGCTGGTCATCAGCTACTTTTACATAAACAATTGCTTTCTTCTCTACCGAGCTTCTGAAATCAGTGTGGTTCCTCGGCTTTCACCCAGTCAAAGGCAATTTGGGCAGTAAAGTAGCCTCTCCTTGGGCAAACAGTGTCAAGGTTAGAGCAAGTCATTAATTGTAATAATAAATCTTTATTGCAAATCCCTCTTCTTCCCATCCCCCAGCCTGGATGTAACTTTCCATAAACTACATTTATGGTATGCTTTATAATGATTAACTCATTGTTTGGTAGCTTGCAAAAGTTTTTGAAAAGCCTGGCCCTGGATAAGCTAGAGTGGGTTGGAATCTGAAACAGAAAGAGAAAAGCATTTCTCTTTTTCAGGGTGGTTTAACCTCTCCTTTCATTTGTAGAGCTAATGGCCTGCTGGCAAATCTGATTAGGAAAGCGAAGAATGCAGCTAGTTGCCTTCCCAATGAAATAATGTTAAGACAGCTTCTTTTTCTAAGCTCTGTAATGGAAAATAAAATACGATTACATAGACCCGTTGTCAGGTTGACTAATTTAACTGCCTCAAACTCTTCTCCAGTTTCCCTTCCATGGGGAGATATAAACATATGACTGATCAGAAAGAAGAGTTTTTATACAAACACCACAATCAAAGACATCAATTTGGCATCTATTTTGCTATTTGGAGGGGTCATTTGGCAATTATATTTATTCTTTTGAGTCCCTTCACTTGTACTTTGGTTCCCCTGTGAACATTTTAGGGAATTTTATTACCATAATTTTCTTGTGACCCCTTTTTAGCCTGCACTTTTTTCATTGATGGTTAGCTTCAATTTATACTTTTTAATGGTTTATTCTCTTGTTTTATATTTGACTGACATGCATCTGAACGTTTTGTTGTACATCATGCTCATATCTGTTAATTTTAAGGTGATCCATTAAGTCATGCAAGGACAACTCAAAATAGTTCAATCAGACCTTCTGCAAGAAATATCTACTGAGGAATTGACAAACTTTGTATCAGAAAGCAATACAACATAAATATTTGGAAAAAACAATGAATTTGTTTTGCTTTAAATTTGTCCCCTCCAATGATTATTATTACCAGAGGGACTCTGCTTAATCAAATGCATTGGGGAAGCTAGAAATGAAGACATTCCTACATACAGTCCTATACCTATACCATTAGAGATATTTTGGTTCAAATTAAACCTGAATTCTTTCTGTGATTTGGACAAACAACCTGCAATCCCAAAAGCCCCTTTTATCTCCCCCCAAAGCCTCTTCTGTAATGTCACTTTTAGCAGCATGACTAGAAAAACTTTGTTTCCTGTCATTTTGAGGCAAGAAGATCCGAAGGAAGCATTGTACAACTTAAAGTTCACATTTTTTTTATAAAGGCAGAGCTATCCTATTGGGAGAAGGAAAAGGGCATTGGGTGAGCAAGAGCAGGAGCAAAGAGAGGGGAGAAAGGAGGTGGGAGGCAGTTTCAGTGTGCTATTTCTCAAAGGCATTGCCCGTTTTTCTACCATTTCTGCTCTTTTACCTTTTTGTTCAGGTCACCTATAACACAGCGGCCAACTGCTGTTTAAATTCATGCTCATTCTCCCCAGCACAGAAATTCCAGCTCTGTGGTGCTCTTTTGGTTGCTGTTGTTGTTGTTCTTCTTCAATAAATGGGGGCGCCCCAAACCCCCAGGCTTCTCTGGCCAGCTTAACTGTCCCATAGCTTTTCAAAGGAAGCTGAACTGAAGAAAAAATCATTATTAAAGCCTTCCTTCATTTCCTAGCTGCTGCTTAGTCTCAATGGCCTGTTTTCTTTGCCTTAATAAAATCATGAAACACGCCCAAATAATGTAGACTTTGAAGAAAGCAGTTCTGTACATAAAAGATAAAATGTGATTATTACAATTTTCACACGAAGCTGCTTCTCTTTCAAATTATTAATAAAAGCAGAATCGTTTATTTTAGTGACGCTACTTTAAGGGTGCTTTTAACATGAAATCCCCTTGCTTTATTCATGGGATCTTATACAGAGCTTACACTCTTAGAGACATGTAACTCTTGAGATGCTTGCATGAAGACATCATGATAGAAACATAATTGCTAGAGAAATTCCAAAAGAAAATACAAAGTCCAGGAAACAACATGTGCATTTTAAAAGAAGTTTTTCAATATTGATTTTTTTTCCCCATGCTTCCACTGACTTCCTTTAGGTTTGAGAGTGATGGTGATGTGATCCTACATCTCCATTGTCCAAGTCTAGCCATTACTCTGTGGTAGCTGTGATCTGTTTCCATCCATCGCATTGGGATGTTTGTATTACTTGCACTTACGGCTACTGAATGCTTTAGTTTGCTTAATCTTCTATGGAACTGAGCTGCCTGCTGGCCCTGATTTACAAGAAGGAAAGGGAAAGCCATCTATCTCCTTAAAGAAGGTCACATCTAAGTGTGTTCTTTCTTTCTTTCTTTCTTTCTTTCTTTCTTTCTTTCTTTCTTTCTTTCTTTCTTTCTTTCTTTCTTTCTTTCTTTCTTTCTTTCTTTCTTTCTTTCTTTGATGACAGCAAGACAGGAAGTCTGTTAACTTTTCATTCACATTGAAAAGAAAAGAGCTTCTTTGGGAAGTCACAGACAAGATACATTGTCTTTACACTATCTTGAATATCTATTACAAATCCAGTGGATAATGGCATGGTGCAGTGCAGGAATTCTACGTTACATATGATGGATACCAGGGAAGTCATATTTAACTATGGTGAACATTTAGAGCAATGTTGTATTTGTTCTCTTTTAGCCGAGAAGCTAAATAGCAGTGGCATCTGGGAAATGTCTGATACTAAGCACCTGCACCTGGAGTCAATTATTATACTGCCAATATTGATGTCCCATAGAACTGCTTTAGAGAGGTTTTACCCTATGGGAAGCCTTGACATTCTGAAAAGTATGAGCTTTGCAAAGCTGAAAGCCTAAGTATACACAAACTGAAGCACAAATTACTTAACTCAGGCAAAAAAACCTCAAATTGTTGATACTAACAAACAAACATTTGAATATTTTTATCCAAGGCAATGTATAATTAAATAGGAAGGAAGGAAGGATTTTGACATTTAATATTGAATCATATTTTTAACAGAACTTTTCAGAATATTATTTGGCTATTAAAATAAATAGGCATTCTCCTTAAATCTACAAATAATGATGCAGATAGATAAATATGAGATCTTTATCTTCCCCTACACAAAACTTATATTCAGTATTTAAATCTCAAATCTTCCTGAAAATACCTTACAGAACTGATCAGCATCCTCTTAAACATAGGACTTTCATCTTAGCATGCTGTTCTGCTTGATGTTATAATCATTCATGATTTCTTCTACAAAGGTGATAAGCAGAAAAGATATAAGAATTTTCTTCTAATTCCAACTTTGTCCATTCAGTTGAATAACCAGAAAGGAAGGTATATTTCTTCAGGTTTTTTTTCCTTATATGACCTATGTTTATGATTTCAGTTTCCAGGAACAAGGAGAGACTAGGATGGGTTAAACTATCTGCATAAATTTGGGTTGTGAATATGTATTCTTAGAACACCTGCTTCAAGGTGGGAGGAGAAAGAAGCAGACAAGGAATATTCTGCAATGTATGTATGAGGGGCCAGTCCTACCATCAACATTCAAATTGCTGTCCACTCACAACCAGCACTTCAAAGCTTTCCACCTTCATTTCACAAAGCTGATATTTGTTGCAATTCAGTGAGAAATGTCCTTTTGACCTCTTTCTCCCACACCCTGGGAAAATGTGTGTCCTTCTTCCTCCTTTTATTCCTCCCAATTCTATCATTTTAGGAGACATCTTTAACATTGTTCTGCAAATGTATAAAAGTATAGAGACTGTTTAAAGTGCTGAATCTTTATGCTATGTTCAAACTCTTAGAATCTTTTTTTTAAACGACTTAGTAGTAAATCCCTAATTTAGTCCCAGTATAGGCAATAACTATAGTTTTCTGTTTGGTCACCACTAATACAAGCATTGAAGAGATAACTAAAAACTATTGTTTGCAATTTGTACTGTTTCCTTTCAATGGTTTTGGCACCAGACTGTATTTCTAGTAATACTTCTTAAGTAATAGAATTCCCATGTCAGAAGAAAATCACAAACATAGGTCATGTAATCACCTTTTGCAACCTTCTGACAAGCAAAGTCAATGGGGATGCCAGATTCACTTAACAGCCATGTTGCTAACTGAACAACTGCAGTGATTCACAGCTGTGGCAAGAAAGGCCATCAAACGGGACAAAACGCATTTAATAATTGCCTCACTTAGAAAACAGAAATGTTGGGCCCAACTGTGGTTGTAAGTCAAGGACTATCTGTATAGCCTTGTTTGGATTTAAAATTACTACATGTAGTAGCATAATCTTGGAGAGAAATATGATGGAAGGATCACAATGTGATGTTAAATTATATGCTTAAAACATAGAATTTGTCATCTTGTGAAGAGCTTAGCTCTACTGAGACTGGGTTATGGGAAAGAAGATAGTTCTACATGAGTGGAAAGACAATTATTCTCCGGATTTTTTAAAAAAATGGATTCAGGATATAACTTTGTGATTTGTTTTAAAAAAATCTTTGCATTGTAAAAATGAGATGATTCGGCCTGTTGCTCTAGGGTCAAGATTGAGTTATAAGTTTAATGGTTGAATTAATGTTATATGCTGTAGTTATTTCCAATTATTATTTGGAGAGGCTTTTGTAGTTTTTTCTTCTTCTCTTCATTGCCACATTTAGTTAAAGTGCTTTTTAAATCAGTTGGAAATTCTAAAGCCTCAAGTGACTACTGTTGGGAGGAAAAAAACTTGTAGTCCAGACTGTCTTATAACCATTAAGCCTTGCTGGTTTCTTCTAGGAATGTAGCTGCTTGTGAATGATTGCAAGGTCAGTTCTAATATGGTTATGCTGATTGATCCAAACACAACAGGAGGAATTCAGTAATTTGCATACTCCTCCTTGTGAAGCTAATAAATAATCAAGGCTATTATGTTGTCCATGCTGACTGATATCCTATTTATTTTTGCATAATGTATAATACATCCTCAGTAATCAAGATCCAAATTATCTATTTATATGCATGACCTGTGCAAGACAATCTAAAAATTGTGGGGGAGGGGGGAGAGAAGTTGGGTACATTTTAGAATGGATTGTTGGAATACTACATCCATGAGGCAAATCAGAATCATTTATTACATACAAATTTATTCCGTACAAAGAACATGACCAAAATTGTTCTCAGTGAGTTTCCTATAATCACTGGCATATTGGCAAAATAGCCGCCATCAGCATCCAGTTCTCTTAAAAAGAATTGTCATTATAAAGTGCTAATCCATTATAATACAAACATTCAGTTGCATTCAGCACGGGTGTCAAATTCACCACACCACTTTGTCGTCACGTGACATTTTGCGACATTTTTCCCCTTTGCGAACCTGGAGTGGCAATGGCCTGATACATCTGGCCAGCAGGCCTCCAGTTTGACACGACTGATTTACAGTATTTGACACTGTATGGAGCATATTATCCTATGTTTAAAAACTGGAGAGAGAACAAAATATGATCACTAATAAACCAAATGTTTATAAACACTGCTGTTTGACAATATCTATTATTCAAATATTACTGAATAACTGTGAGGAAGGTTGACTGTGCTGCATTAGTAACAAAGTCTTCATTGCCAATGAAAATAGCAATACAGAATACTTTATAACACTTTGTTGCATGTTCCATGTTGCATGTTTCATATTGAGGGTCAAAGGTATGTACAAGATCTGTTTTTTTTCACTGTATCAGCCAATGTTAATATAAAAATCAGATTCTTTCTTCATGACTCTTGCTTTTTTTAAAAAAAAAATCTCCCCCTTTACCAATATTTGAGGAAAAATATTCATATATGCATTCAAGGATTTTAATAGAAATTTTCCCCTACTCAGCTAATGTGAATTACTTTTTATTTGCCAGTGTGTGTGAAAAAAACACTGAATTTTTATTTCTTTGGATATTCAGAGTGACCACTAAGAGAGCCTATAATGCAAATGAATAGGCCACAGATCACACATTTATAGTCTGTATTAGGTCTAAGAAAAAAGTGCCTTGGTTTTGCATACCATGAGAGTTTACCAGGTGATTTTAAAAGGAGTGGAAAGATAAGAAAGTACAATGTGGGTGAGTTTGGCTGGACAACAGATATGAACCGATAATTAAAAAGCGCACTAAAAACATAATTATTCAGGTTTCTGGCCAGGATGTTAAGATGAGAAAAAGATCAGTTTGGCAGTTGAAGAGCGACAGTTAGAAAGTGAAGGATACAGTAGGCCAAATCAAGGCAGTGTTTCTCAGCTTCTCAACTTAAAGAGATGTGGACGTGAACTCTCAGAATTCCCCAGCACCTATATAGGTAGTCCTTGACTTATGACCACAACTGAGCCCAAAATTTCTGTTGCAAAGTGAGACATTTGTTAAGTGAATTTTACCCCATTTTACAACTTTTCTCACCACGGTTGTTAAGTGAATCACTAAAATCAGTAACATGGGTCCGGCTTCCCCATTGACTTTGCTTGTCAGACGGTTGCAAAACATGACCCTGGGGCTCTGCAACCATCATAAATATGAGTCAGTTGCCAAGTTTCTGAAATTTAATCACGTGATCATGGGGATGTTACAATGGTCATAAGTGTAGAAAACGGTCATAACGTGTGTTTTTCAGTGCCGTTGTAACTTTGAATGGACTACCTGTATTTAAAACTAAGATTTCGTCAGAGATATTTCCTCTAAAATCTCATCAGAGATTTTATTGTAAAATGCTTCTCAAGGAATGATTTTATCAGAACTGACAGCACTGGCAATATCAACATTTCGTGTTGAAGGTTGTCTTTTATGCTGGCTGTCCTCATGAACAATGCTAAAGAGTAAATTTTATCTTCTACTATACACGCAGTACACAATTGTATTCCAGATAATGGTATAAATTTTACACTCCATTAACGGCTGATTTCAGCACAAGGCAATGTCAGCATCCTATAATAAATTGTGAAACCAACATGTTTCCATAATGAATTAAAGAGTGTATTGTACCATGCAATCATTCCTTTATTAGTCAGTCCAGCCATTCATCCATCTAAGCAGTCAGCCAGCCCACCATAACATTTCTATATTATACCCGTTTTACATATCTCCACTTATGATACTATCATTCTTTAGAAAGAAAAGAAGTGATATGGACAATGCTTTGTAGGCAAGTATTCTGACATCTGCAAGTGTGGAAAGCTGGGCCCCCGTCATTAGAGTTGCTGTAGCCACTTCAATTTCATTCAGGTTACAGTGATCTAGACTTAATGGTATTCTATAAAGCAATTTCATACAGGAAAAATCACTGATGGGCACATAATTTTTTGCATTTTCAAAGTCCCATGCTCTCTGAAACCCTGAATAACTAGCATCAGTTCTTCAGGGTTTCAGAGAGCATGGGACTTTGAATTTGCAAAAGGAAATGTCAGTGATTTTCCTTGTATGAAACTGCTTTATAGAATACTATTAAGTCACATGGAGTTATATAAAATAGCTTCCTATATTCACATAAACTGTACTTTTCATACATAGTGAATGTATGGACTCTTGGCATTAAAACGTCATATGAATGTGCATAGTACTTGAATTTGAACTCTTATTCCTATAGTTTTCAGAGATAATTTATAAGACTCTACAGATATAAATTAACCCCTTTATAAACAGATGCCAAAGTGTCCAGTCACCATACAAACAATTGTCAAAAATGTTGGTTGTAGTTGTTATTATTATTATTTTTGTAATGTATCTTCATGTGAAAGACATTTTTCAGTCAGTTTAACTTTTCGAATGAAGATATTTCTTTTACTGACATGAATTTGCTTCCCTGGACTGTGTTAATCCTTAGAGAGAGAAAAAGAGACCTAAGTAAGTTATTTTTAACTTCTGAAAATCTACATCAGCCCAAGACAAGACTGAATGCATTATACATTGAATTTTAGGGTTGTCTTGTCACCAAACAATTCCTCTAGTCTATATCTTTTAATTTTCCCTAGACTTAAAAATTAGACTAATTGATTTGGAATTTTAGACTTACTATGATATTGAATTTTTCTTGAAATTAATACAAACATTCAAGGTCTCTTTCTATAAGAAATACACTCCCTAAGCTATTTTCAAACTCCTTAGGCACTATGCAAAATTACCATTTACTACGCCACAGAAGATAGAACAATGGAAGGTTTTTGAGACTTGGTCCACTGGATAAAGAAAGTTCTATGTTTCTATGGTACAAGGAAGTTTGTGGGTAAAGAAGTACAAGCATATAACTACAGGAAAAATAAACTGGATCAATACAATAGAAAGTAGCATACAGTATACTTATTCTGAATTTGAGGAACCCATTCTTGGTGACAGCAGCAAGGACAACATGGATGAGTGGCCTGCATCAAGCATCAAAGCACTAAGACAAGTTCATTGCACATTTTATCACATTGAACAGAAACCTCAACAACATTGGGATTTACAGCCAAATGCCCTAGTATAAGATTCTGAATAGGCAATCTTTGGCTGCATCTGGAAACAGACTGCTGATTGGACTGATGTGCCAAAGTGCAAAATTGGGCAGAATATATTCCCCACAATCTCTTTGCCTTCCATCACCTGATGCGAATAGGGAGACTGTTCCTTCATATGATAGATTCTTCTTCATCCTCTTCAATCTCTTTATCAATTTGAAAAGCTATGTTTTCATAGCTAGTTATCCCTCCATATTTTCTCATATGGACCATCAAAGGTTTAGGAGACTGGCTACCTGCCAGGGTGGCCACATACATGCCAGTTCTGTTCTCCTCCAGAGAAGGACCCCAATCCATAGTTGGTCTGCTAGCTTGCTGGATTCTCTGCAGGAAAATGAACAAATGAATCAGTGTTAATGATATGCCCAATGAAATTCCAAAAGCTAGGAATTAATTATTTTGTAGTTCATGGGTATTAACAGAATCGGCCATGTATTATTTGTGGGTTTTGATGGGATTCCAGTTAATCTAAGCTAATCTCCAGTTTGCATAAGAACTGATTTTGTTAATCTTTCACTAATGATTCAGTTTAATCATACCATATGGAGTATCTACAATACTTGTCTTACCGTTAACATAAGAAATGATTCCACTAGCAGTTCAAAAAATAGAAATTTCTGCATTTCTTTTCTCCTGGAACTATAAGGAATTATGGCACTCAAGTTCTGTTCTGCCTTGGAATCTCACTAAGCCTTCTCAAGACTTGTAAACCCTTAGATACGAAAAACTTATAGTTTTGTTGCAGGTTGTTTTTTGAGATCTAATTACTTGACCTAATGTGGTTGTAACACCTGCACAAGTGAGGTACCAATAACTTCTTCTGGGACCAACGTTCTTCCTTGTTTACTTACTTTATCTTCCACCTGCCTTTCCCACTCTGTCTTACTTAGTAAATACAGTACATTAACAGACACCATCAAGGAAAATAATAACACCGATTTGCCGCGTATAAGACGACTTTTTTGCCCCGAAAAACATGCCTCCAAGTGGGGGTCGCCTTATACGCCGGTATATCCACTGCCGGCTCGGATGCTTGTTGACGCAGCGAAGGCGCCTCTGGCTTCCTGGATCCCCTGCGTCGCTTCCGCTTCATCCCGCCGCCCGCTCCACCCGAGGCTGCAGCCTTACTGCTCTTCCCACGGCCCCTGGCACTCTGCCCTGCCGCTGCAGCCCCGGGATTTCTGGAGGGCGTTTCCGGTGGTGGTGGGGGGTCGTCTTATACGCCGGGTCGTCTTATACGCCGGCAAATACGGTAAGTTTGTTCTGCTGATTGAACATGAAGATTTGCCCCTTAAACAAGGAAGAATGTTGGTGCCAGCAGAGATGCCCAAATGAATTATTTGCTTCCTTTTCACAAAATTGCTTCCGTTTTTGTGAAGGAAGGAGACAGGTCTATTTTTTTTTAAAACTCACAGAGCACTGGAAGCTTCAGGGACAATGCACCCAGCAATTGATTTGATGCAAGGAGAGTGAGCATTTGCTCGCCAGCCTTCTCTGTGCTTATTTATGGGCTTGGTTGGCTGAGCAATAACAGGGTGAAGGCGCAGATTGAGAGTTCCAGACCCATAACAATACAGGTGATACCATGTTGAAAGCCGATTGGATTTGCAGACAAGGAAGACACAGAAGAAGAATGATGGGTTGACTTTCAAGTGTGCACAATGATTGCAAGCAGCAAGGCTGGGGTGTGGCCAAGCTCTTTATTTATTCACTGTATGAATAGAATGAACTTTATGAGTTCGCAATGACCCTTCAGATGTAATTCTAAAGTTCAGACTTGTGCCAAACAAATTTGAACAAATCTGGAGGAGCATTGGGCATTTCCTGCCCAGCTGTAAGTTCAAAAGCTTTCAGGGTGTGTTTTTTTAAGTTAACCAGTAATGAATACGCCTGACTCTAAATTGTGCTTAACTTCAACTACGATATACATATTTATAGACCATTTGATTAGAAGTGCATATTTGATTAGACCACAATTAATACTAATTGGCTTCAATCCGAATGCTTTAGTTAACTATCAAAATGAAAATTCCAGTTTTATTCCTTATGGCAAAAAGGACTGAAAAGAAAATATTGCTGAGGTTTAACAAAGGTGATTATACACCACTGTACAAAATTGAGGTTAAAATTAGAAGTGGCTAATTGCCACTTCCATGCCCTCTAATTTCCTTACATGTGTAATTATTGTTTTCCTTTGAC
Organism: Notechis scutatus; assembly: GCF_049901735.1. Taxonomy (NCBI): domain Eukaryota; kingdom Metazoa; phylum Chordata; class Lepidosauria; order Squamata; family Elapidae; genus Notechis; species Notechis scutatus. Next base: position 76,661,543 of record NC_142010.1, read on the forward strand.
ACTTTATCTCTGTAATGCAACCAACATGTTCGTAGCCCTGGTCTGATCCTCTTCCTTGGGTCCTGTGCAGAGCCTTGATGAAAATTGGGGACATAATTTCTTAATAGGAGAAATGGAGAAACAGATAACAGATAATCAGAGTTGGAAGGGACCTTGTAGGTCATCTAGTCCAACCCCCTGTCCAAGCAGGAGACCCTACAGCATTTCTGACAGATGGCAGTCCAATCTCTTCTTGAAAGTTTCAAGTGATGGCGCTCCCACAACTTTTGAAGGCAAGCTGTTCCATTGGTTGATCGTTCTCACTGTCAGAAAGTTTCTCCTTATTTCCAGATTAAATCTCTCCTTGTTCAGTTTCCATCCATTATTCCTTGGCTGGCCTTCAGGTGCTTTAGAAAACAGCTTGACCCCTTCCTGTCTGTGGCAGCCCATCAAATATTGGAACACTGCTATCATGTCTCCCCTGGTCCTTCTCTTCACTAGACTAGTGAAGAAGCTCTGGTGGTGCAGTGGTTGGTATGCAGGCTCACTCTGTCCACAGCCAAGAGTTCAATCCTGACCAGTTCAAGGTTGATTCAGCCTTGCATCCTTCTGAGGTGGGTAAAATGAGGACCCAGATTGCTGGGGGCAATATGCTGACACTGTAAAACCACTTAGAGTACTGTAAAGCACTATGAGACAGTATATAAGTTTAAGTGCAATTGCTATTGCTAGACTGCTATGGAACAAAAACCATTACAACTCTAGTACAAGTCCTATAATGGTTTTAACAGTGTTTTGAAATCTAAGAATCTTCCCAAATATTCCTTTTCTCTTTGCAACTGTTTCATTTGTTTTAGCCTAACAGGATTACGCTGATGTTTTGTATTGGATGCTTTTCTCCTTGTTACTTACTTGCCAGAGTGTCCCTTCTTCTCGGAGCACAGCAAACAGCATTCCCATGGGAACCATCAGGCAAGAGAAGATCCCCATTAGGATGCCCAGAGCCTCAGACCAAAATGGAAAGCAGTAGGTCCCATTGTACTTTGAAGGCTGGTACTTGATAATGCTATACACAAGCAGTGCCTGAAACAGAGCATCAGATATCAGAGAACCGATCAATCTGCTATGGGAGTTTTCATTTCCTTTCAAACTTAGATATTACAAGTTAATTAGATATATATCATACTGCTTAACAGATGCAATATTAATCCCATGGGATTAGGATAGTGGCATTCCAGAACATCATCAAGGAGATTTACTCTTTTATCCTTAGCTACATAGAACTATCTATTTCCATATAAATGGTTGGGGATTGATACAAAATGAAGTTAGCATTTATTTAATCACTAAAGGGTTATCCTTTGGTGTGGTTTTTTTTCTGCCGTTGATATGGAACACCTGTGTAGAGTAAAATTAACTCCCTCAACTTCAGTAGATGATGTTTCATCACCACCTTGTACAAACAAATAGTCCTTAACCTTGGAATGTTCTCCTGCTTAGCAGAATAGGCAAAGCTTTCCTGGAAAAAGATAAGATAAACCTATCCTTCTTGCTCTTAATAAAATCAAGTGAGAAAGCACTGTGGCCCCATGCTTCTGCAGAGTCATTTGCAAAAGTGAATTAAGCAAACATAAATTCATTTATATTATAAATTCACTCACCAAAAACAACACTAACCATAAAAACCTCCAATCTTGTCCTGATCTAAACTTACAGCAATGTGCCCACTCCCATATACTACCCACAGAACTCAAAAATCATCTAGACAATGGAGAGAAGGGCCTGTACATTGATTACAATGCAGACTGTATCAAAAGAAAGTCACACAACCCACAACTCAGCACCCAACCCTACTTCAACCAATCCACCATCACTCAAGACTAGCCATGCACGCCCCCACTACCTCAATTCAAACTACAACTGGCCTTAAATGCAAGCTGCTCAGTGCAAGAAACCTTGTAAATAAAATAACTGAATTTCTCCTCTTACTAAATATGGCTAAATTCAACATCATATTTGTCTGTGAAACATGGCTCAACGCATCTCTCCCTGACTCCATTATCACAGTAATAGACTATCATGTTTACCGATCTGATCGTGAAATCCATAGAGGAGGTGGTGTTGCTATCTTCTATAAAATGTCCTTACATCTAAAAAACATCCAAGTTACCCAAGAGCTTGCTCTTCCTGAGACCATTATCTGTGAACTGACCTTAAATTTTAGTTCTTACTATGTTACAGAGCCCCTGATTATGACATCGAACATGTAAACAAGCTAAATACACTACTAACATGGGCAGCATCCTGCCCACATGCTTTTAGCTTTCTTGGTGACTTCAATCTACCTCATATTAACTGGACCCTAAACAAATGTACAACTGAACCCATACATGCAACCTTCTACAATGCTGTAACAAATCTGGGACTGGAATAACTAGTAACCAACAATACTAGGCTTAACAACTGCCTCAATCTCATCTTCTGCAATAGTTTTAATTCAATTTATGGAATACAAATTAAAGAGCCCTTTTCCAACAGTGACCACAACATGATTGACTTTTGTCTCAACATACATCTACATAAAAATCACCACAATGATGTAATCCCCAATTATAACTTCAAAAAAGGCAGCTACGATCTTATAGACAACGATCTCTCATCCCTTAATTGGCAACTTCTATTCACTAGATGCAATACTGTTGAAGACCATTGCAACATATTTTTACTTGAAGTCAAGAGTCATCAAACTATATGTACCAATAACAACTCCCAAAACCAGAAAACCAGAAAAAACAGATTACCCATAACAATAAGGAAGCTTCAATCCAAAAAGAAATCACTTTGGCAGAAAAACAAATCTGGTCACGTTGCCAACTTCAAAAGCTGATACAAAAATTTATGCCACCAGATAAAGACTGAATGCACCAATTATCACATTAAAAAAGAGGAAAACCTACAGACCAATTCCACCCGTGCTTTCTACAATTTTGTAAATAGCAAAGACTCAAGGTCCATCCCACCCCTGAAAGGACCTAATGGTAAAGACTGTAATGACGACACCATTAAAGCAAACCTATTTAACACATTCTTTGGCTCAGTATTTGTAAACAGCAATGGATCATACCCAGTATTTCCTAGTCGAACCACAGACAACTACAATGATTTAATAAATATTGATTTTACAGAAGACATTGTTGAAAAAGCACTGCACAATCTAAAACCATCTCTATCTATTGAACCGGACGGAATATGTGCCTACTTCTTTAAAAAGCTATCCACTGCCATAGCCGAACCTCTAAGCATAATCTTTGAAAAATCTTTCAGGACCAGCTCCTTGCAAAACCTATGGTCACAAGCCACGGTCATCCCCATTTTCAAAAAGGGAGAGCCCAACCTAGTTGAAAATTACAGACCAATCTCCTTATACTGTGTCACCTGTAAAGTCATGGAATCAATTATCAACCAATCCATTATCCTCCACTTAGAGACAAACAATCTACTCTCTAATAAACAATTTGGTTTCAGAAAAAAACTATCTTGTAATCTGCAACTCTTACACTGCAAAAACATATGGACTACACAACTGGATCAGGGCAAAACAATAGCCTCAATCTACATAGACTTCTGTAAAGCCTTTGATTCAGTGGTATATGACAAACTACTATTAAAACTAAAATATTATGGTATCTCTGGACACCTACATAACTGGATAGAAGCATTCCTGTCAAACAGACAACAAATGTCAAAAAATCAAAAAATAAAATACAAGCTAAATAGTCAAGACCTTGTTGAGGATCCAAACTCTGTCAAGGACCTTGGAATACTCATCTCTAATGATCTAAGTGCTAGAGCCCACTGTAACTACATAGCCAAAAAGGCATTAAGATTTGTTAACCTAATCCTACATAGCTTCTTCTTTGGTAATATCACACTACTAATTAGAGCATACAAAACATTTGCTAGACCTATACTTGAATACAGCTCATCAGTTTGGAACACATATCATGTATCTGATATTAACACAATTGAAAAAGTCCAGAAATATTTCACAAGAAGAATATTTCTATTCATTGCAGAATACCTTATGCCACCAGACTTGAAACTCTAGACCTAGAAAACCTAGAACTACGCCGCCTCTGGTGCCATCTAAATATAGTATATAAAATCATGCATTGCAATATTCTACCAGTCAATGAATACTTCAGCTTCAATCATAACAATACAAGAGCACACAATACCCTGTTTCTCCAACAATACGGCCTCCCCCAATAGGAAGTCCCAGCATGTTTTATAGGCATGAAATGAAATTAAGCCCCTCCCCCCAAATTAAGGTCTATATTAAAACATGCGAAATGGGGGGGAATGGTGGGGGGCTTGCCGTTAGGAAATACTTTTGTTGCACACCCGGATATAGTGCTGCCTGCGTTGACCCCGATACAAAGTGCCCCACCAACACTGAGGTCAACATCCAAGCTGTCGCCGCCCGCCCGAAGATGCAGGGGGGGGAATTAAGTCACCCCCAAAAAGACGACCTAGCCATTTTTGGGGGGCTCAAAAAAAAATAAGACCCGGCCTTATTATATGAGAAACACGGTAGATACAAACTCAAAGTTAACCACACCAAACTTGACTGCAGAAAATACAACTTCAGCAACAGAGTGGTCAATGTTTGGAATACTCTACCTGACTCTGTGGTTTCTTCCCCAAACCCCAAAAACTTTAACCTTAGACTGTCTACTATTGGCCTCACCCCCTTCCTAAGAGGCCTGTAGGGGGCGTGCATAAGTGCACCAATCGTGCCTACCGTCCCTGTCCTATTGTTTCTTTTTATTTTTCTTATAAGTATCTATCCCATGTATTCAAAACTATGTTTATTCTTATACCTGTATCTTGTAAGCGATTGACAAATCAAAAATAAATACATAAAAAATAAAACTAGGGTGATTTTTTTTTAATGGTTTGGAGCCCATGTTAGGTGGTCAAAAATCCCAATGAGATTGAACATCAGCACAGACCTAATCAGTAGGGTGGTCCATGTTTGCTAGCTGTAAATACATTTGTATCTCTTTGGAATTCCCTGACTGGAAGAGGGAATGTTACTTTTTGTTTTCCTTAATGTTCTTCCAATATTCTTAGGTATTCCTTGATTGCTGTTTTATATTATTTTCTCACACTTGCCATGCAACAAAGCCTTGAGTACTCATACCAATATAATCATTGCTTCTAAATTCAAAAGTATCTATGATTCAAATCTCCTGGGCTGGGGAAGGAACAATGCAACAAAGATGAAAAATAAATCTCTGGGTGGCAGACATAGGGACAATAAGAAGAGCTAGAGGGAAGAATGCTTCAGAGCGATTATAGTTACCGTCATTGTTACTGGAGACAGGAACAACCAGCAGGCCCTAAAGTATATTCCTGGTTTGAAACCCAGCATCATGTGAATGTCACGGCAAAATCTTTTCATGCCTACGGAGAAGAAAAGGAATGGGAAACAATGGTGCTGTTCAGTCAGAAGTGTATTATCTAATTGAAACTAACAGTTTAACTGTTTGACTCTATATATATTTACTTAAATGTTTTTCAAAGTTCGGCGAGACTTTCTTCCTGGTAAACATGCATAAAATTGTAACCTGAGAGGAAATCCCACTGAGTACAGTGAGAATAACTTCTAGGTAAGCAGGCATTAGTTTGTGCAGTCCAAGACACACAGTCTGTGATATCCAAACAATATTTTGATATTTCTTCAGCAGTCTAAACCACTGGGTTGTAATGTGAAAATTGATGCAATATTTAAACCATGTGAATGTGATAGGGTTTCCTGCCTGAGGAGGGGGTTGGACTCAGAGGTGGTATTCAGCATGTTCTGACCAGTTCTGGAGAACTGGTAGAGGAAATGTTGAGTAGTTCGGAGAACCGGCAAATACCACCTCTGACTGGCCCCACCCCCATCTATTCTCTGCCTCCCGAGTCCCAGCTGATCAACTGGGTCTTTTTTTGTTGCCCTGCACACAGGAGCGGGATTCAAACATTTTAACAACCGTTTCTGTGGGTGTGGCTTAGATGGTGGGTGTGGCTTGGTGGTCATGTGATTGGGTGGACACGGCTGGGTGTGGCCAACTCAATATCACTCACATCGAGGCATGTATCTCCTCGCCTGGCCTCTCATGACTGTGGGGATGCTGCAACAGTTGTAAGTGTGAAAAATGGTCATAAGTCACTTTTTTCAGTGCCATAGTAACTTTAAATGGTCACTCCACACAAGCAAATACCAGCAAAGGAGGGGGGAAAAACTCCAGAGAAGTTTCTGAGACAGGAAGTCTAGTCCTGGCAAGAATGTAATAAGGGTTAATGGAGAGGCAGTTTCTGTAAGCAACACCAGAATGTTTCCTTCCTGCCTTCCTTACAGGATTAGGCCAGTAATTTCTTCTAACAACCAGTTCTCTGAACTGCTTAGAATGTTAACAACCAGTTCTAGCGAATAGGTGCGAACTGGTAGAATCCCATCCCTGCCTGCACAGGAGAACAGAACTGGAAAGCAGGTTAGTGGGGTGGGGAGGGAGTGGGATTTTGCAGTAACCTTCCCTCAGGAGTGGGGAAGGAATGGGGATTTTGCAGTATCCTTCCCCTGCCATGCGCACCAAGCCACGCCCACAGAACCAGTAGTAAAAAAATTTGAATCCCACCACTGGTTGGACTAGAACAGTGCCCTCAACCTTTGGGGCACCAGGGACCAGTTTCAGTTCCATGGAGAGAGGGTTTTCTGCAGAGCAGAGGGGACGTGGTTTTGCTTGCTGCCTGCATCACACGGATGTGGCTTCGCTTGTTTGCATGGCCTGCTTTCTGGCGTGCTGTAGCCTGGTGCTGGTCCATGGACTGGGGGTTGGGAACTCCTGGACTTAAAGACCTCCAAGGTCCCTATTAAAACACCATTACTCTTATTCTGACTTTTAAGAAAATGCCACTGATCCTAGATTTTGGCTCCAAAAAAATAATACATTTTTGCATTTCTCGTTTCACTTTAAAGAAAGCTTGTAACAATAGCAAAGATATTTTACCATAAACACGTGTTACTACCAGACAGGTAGTTATGACCACTACCATGAGCCCAAACCCAGCACTGTAGTCATCCAGCAGCACCAACCAGTACATTCCACCCTGCAGAGAAAAATTCAGAAAAGGTCCATTATATATATATAAAAAATTTTATATATATATATAAAATTATATATATATATATATATAATATATATATATATATATATAAAATATATATATATATATATATATATATATATATATATATATATATATATATATATATATATATATATATATAGATCTTTGGTTATTCGGTTCTCTCCCGCGTAAGATTCAAAGTATCTAGGCAACGTTTCGGGCGAGGTCCCACTCGCCATCTTCAGGCTGGTGCTTTCGGCTTAGTGCCAGTGCAAGCAGTGTGTGACCGGAGCTGCCATCTCTATATATACAAGTGGTGGGGGATGGTGTGCTGGGCTGGTTGGCTGTGCTGCAGCCTCTTGATTGGTTGATGGAGTTGATGTTGGTATAATGGGCTGTGTAATGGCCTTTTGTTGTAGAGATATCCTGGATCTTGTGCTGTCATCTCCTGGGTCGTTAGCCTCTTGTGTTTTAACGGCTTGGGTAATGGGTTGTGTGATGGGCTTGTGAGTTCTTTTGTTGTGGTATCCTGGGTCTTGCGTTGTAATCTCCTGGGTCGTTTGTGTTTTGATCTCTTTTCGATTAGCCTCCTGTGTAGTAACAGCTTGGGTAATGGGTTGTGTGATGACCTTGTGAGATTTATTGCTGTGGTATCCTTGGTCTTGTGCTGTGATATCCTGGGTCATTTGCTGTGTTGTGACTTCTTGAGTTCTTGAGGTGTAGTTTCTTGAGTTTTCTGATGTGATGTCCTGAGCGGGTGGCTGTGATGTAGCATTTTGGGTTTTTAATATGGCTTTGAGTTTGGGGTCTGGGTCTGTGTTCGCTTGGCTTCGAGTTCGTGGTGGTGCCACATCTTCATGGTGGGGGTCAGTTCGCTTCATGTATGGTTCAGAGGAGTTTGAAGTGGGTAGTGATGCAGCTGCAGTGCGGCTTCTGGTCTGTGGTCGTGTCTCATCTGTGTGGGTGTGAGTCTGATTTTTACGTGGAAGTGTGGTGGTGGCATCTTGTGTGGCCCTCATGGGTGTGGGTCTGGTGTCATTTATCATGTTGGGTACTCGTCTGTTCATGAGGGCGGGTTTCCAAATGGCTGGTAAGCGGGAGGTGTCATCTCTTTTATTCATGCTGTGTGGGCGTTTTTCTATCTCTATGGCTTCTCTGATTATTCTGCTGCTGTGGTGTTCAGTTTTGGCGATAGTTCTGGTATTTTTAAGTATTACATATATATACATATATATATAATTATTTATCAATAGAAGAGTATATTTATAGCTCTGGATCAAACTGTGGGTCTCTTGGCTGTTTTCTTGCAGACATTTCATCACCCAACTAGGTAACATCATCAGGGCAAGAAAACAGCGAAGCTCAAAGAGCACCAAGGACCCCACACTTATTTATTTATTTATTTATTTGAACGCAAAAGCTGCCCAACTCCATTTTGTTAGAGCTACATTTAAAAACATATTAAATGGAATATTATCTTTGTTTCTGAATAAAGTTGTTTGGGACAAAATATCATAGCTATAGGCTAGGTTTCATTAGCTAAACATTCAGAAAAGGAATAAATGCCAGGATTTATATTTTTATTTTAGCTGAAATTCCAAAGAAACTGATAAGACCCTGCTCAGATTTTGAATGTTGGGGATTAAGTAGCTGTAATTAACTGTTAATAGAAATTAGCCAATTAGTTGGGTAGACAGATAAGCCACATCTTCTGCTTTGATGATCTTCTCTTGTACTCATGTCGCATAGTTTACTAGATAATGTGTGCAATCCTTTCATTCCTTGTCCTTTTGTTCCTTTATCCTAATACAGTACAGGTTTTACTTGTAACTATGCCCTAAATTATTATCTTAAACCCCAGCTATTGCAATCTCTTCCAATCTACTTTGCTTACCTCTGTTGTGAGAATGAGCCCCATTAAAAACATCGCAACACAAATGATGCCTGAGAAAAAAGCCTTCTTCGGCCGCAGGTAATATGGGAACTCATCTGTCACTGCAGTAACAATGGTCTCTAGAAAGGCAAACTGAACACAAAAGCGATCTCATCAACTGTAAGGTCCATTCATTTGAAGGTCCATGGTTAAAGCCTTTCCTCTCAACAGCCTTTGCCCTTACCTGACTGTCCAAGCCAAGAGTCAACAGCATGAAGAAAAAGAGGAAAGACCAGAAAGGAGAAAGAGGAAGCATTGTCATGGCTTGTGGATACACTACAAAAGCCAACCCTGGACCTAGAATGGGCCAAGAATGAGAAGAATTATGAATGCAATCAAGGAGACATCATCAGGGCTGCATTTTGGGAGCATAAAAATTGAGTCACTGAACAAATGAGGTTGCAGTTCTCACTGAGTCAGCTTGCTCACATTGTCACACAATCTGCATTTTCTTTGGCAATATTTTCAGAAGTGGTTTCTAGGACTGAAAGAGAGTGAATGCCCCAAAGTCATGCAGCTGGTTTTGTGCCTAAAGTAGGAGTATAAGTCTTAGTTTCTAGCTCACTGCCTTAACTGCTATACCAAACTAGCTTTGTTCCATAGTTGGTAGCCGAATGCTTTCAGTTGCCCTCTTGGTAATATGAATAGCGTAGGACTGGATCTCTTCTGAAATTCATATGGATAAAAAATTGTAGCTCACACGTGATCAATCAGGAAATATATTTCACAATTTCCACTTAATTTGGCTGTACATTTATCAGCTAATGCTAACACCTGCTGGATGCAATGTACATTTTTCTTGGCAAAAATACAAATGCAGTTAGTGATAGTCAAGTTCTGGATTACAATGCTAATGAGATTTAAAACCTTTTATTGTTGATTGCTTGTTCTCTAGTACATTTTATCATAGAGTGATGCACAAAGAAGAAAAGTAATCTCTTCTCAGTCTATGGGTTATATGATTAGTTGGAGAGGCTATTCATTATGTACAGTTCTTCTTTGTCTTCTGTTAACCTGCTTATTCTATTGCCTTTAATCTTTCCAAGCATCAACATCTTTAAAAATTATGTGTCCAAAATATTAAACTTTAGCCAAATGGAGGGTGCACTTTGTGAAGGCGGCAAGATTTAGGGTGCCACTATTTCCTACCAGTCCCAGGATGGGAGGATAGTACCATGAAGCAGTTGGGTGGATATAACCTAGGAATGGGTAAGCTTCAATTCTAACCTACACTCAACCATGGACGTTCACTGGGCTAGTCCCTTTCTCTCAGCCAACCTGTTTCACCAGGGCGTTCTGGTGGGTAAAAATAGGAGGAGAAAGTGCTATATGCATCTCCTTAATCTTCTGAATGAAATATAGCATATAATATAATAAAGAAATTAATTTAATTTCTCTTTTCCAAAAGGTCTGGCTTTATCCCAGTATTCATAGTTTTTAACATATCAGTGATCTGGGAGTCCTCCTTGTATAGTTCTTCTTGTGTTTGTACCCTTTCTTCCTCATATCTACTTTACCATTAGATCTTGCTTCTTACTGTATCCAATGTTGTGTAAAAGTTTCTTTTGATTCTAGTTTTCTTAAATCTCCTGTCCTTTCCAGTCAATTTTTTGTTCTGAATTTCTTTACATTTTATATTTAAATATACCTGCTTGTCTCTTCTTCTTTTTATCTAGAATTTGGCACTCAGTTGAATAATTATTTCCTCTGTCATTGCAATGCAAATTCTCTGGCAGTCTAACAGACATTCTAACCTGCGTATATAAACTTGTACAAAAGATAGAAGAAATTTTTAGGTTTTACCTGCTTTGGCCACTTCCTGAACAGGAACATCAAGTTCTTGGGACATGTATCCCAAAACAGAAAAAATGGCAAAGCCAGCCAAAATGCTGGTAACAGCATTCCCCACAGTGACTATAAATGTATCCCTACAGAACAACAACAAAATAGGACCTTAATAATCTGATCTCAGACATTTCAGAATATCTAAGGAGATACAAGATAGCAATAGCACTTAGATTTATATACTGCTTCACAGTGTTTTACATCCCTCCATAAGTGGTTTACAGAGTCCGCATATTGCCCCCAACAATCTGGGTCCTCATTTTACCACCCTCAGAAGGATGGAAGGCTGAGTCAACCTTGAGCCATTGAAATTCAAACTGCTGGCAGTTGTCAGTCAGCAAAATCAGCCTGCAGTACTGCATTCCAACCATGGCTCTTGATAATAAACAGGCTGGTTTGCTTACTTGCTATTAATGCAAAGGTAGAGTGTAGAACTCTTCAGATGTTGAACTCTACCTGCTATCGGCCCTATCTAATAGGACTACTGGTGAGATACATTAGGAACCGCAAGCCAGTAAAGGCCTGGAAGATCACTTTTATCCATGCCCATGTTAAAATGGCATCTGTATATACATACATGCCTACTACGCACACTGTCTTCTGGGGAAAGCAATGTTATGCCGACTTGTAGAACTGAAATAAGAAACACAGTGTGCCCTGGCATATGGAAACGTGGAGATCTTAGGATATGCAACATTGGTAGATATTTCAGGAAGAAAAAGCAATGGATATAAGAATTCCGACTAATTTGAAAATTAGTAGGGACAAAGCAATCGTGACAGACATATAGATGGATAAAAATGTTGGATCCAATCTAAACACCTGACTGACTATGCGACAAACCATAATAATAATAATTTCTTTGATTTATACGATTGTCAATCTTATCTAAGCAACTCTAGGCACCTTGCAAAAGTTTAAAAAAAAAACCAATCCAATTTAAGTTAAAAGCCAATATACTGTGCAAAAAGCATACCAGCAACAGCCTGACATCAGCTCAACAAAGGCATTGTTAAAGTTCCTACCATTGCCAGACAACCAGACACAATGAAAGATATCTTCCAACTCAGTTAGCCTTTCCTTTCCTTTCCTTACCTCTCCTCTCCTCCCCTCTGCTCTCCTTCCCTTCCCTTTTATAAGTTTAGCTGTATATCCATAATTCTCTTTTCTCTCCTCTGACATCCCATCCGTGATTCTGTTTAAAATACACAAAACAATAATTTGCTTTAAATATGCTCCATCTCTATTACATATAAATTGAAAATATATACCTGTAAATATTCTGGTGGAAGGTATTATATGATGCAAAGGTGAGAAGTCCCCCAAATCCTACCCCAAGAGAGTAAAAGATCTGCAAAGCTGCTTCAATCCACACCTACATTAGAAATGGAAAACAAGAAGTTAAATAATGTCAATAAGCCAGCAAGCAACCAGTATCGGTTACTAAAGCTTTTACCCACAACTGTATACAAGCTGTCTTTTTCAACACAATGAATATAAAGATAGTTTGAAAAGGATGCATTTGAATCCTCTGTGAAGGGAAACTATGGTGCTCACTAGAAAGAGTGGATTTTCCTGGCACATTTTTTTTTCAGTCATACCTTTTATAATGATGAAATTCTAAAGAAAAATGTTGCCAAATTACTGTCATCCATCACTACCTGAAATTGCTTTTAAATATATTTTATATCTTCCCTGCCATAAGTGCTCATCATATAAGGGAATCAAAGAAAATGCTACTTGACAAATAGTAGAGAAATATGAAAACTTATTCATACTTTCTCCTTTGTGCAATAACGAACTACAGTATGCATAGACAGGCCCACTCAAATACATTTCAGGTTCATATATAAACTTCTAGTCCTTAAACAGAGAATGTTAAATAATGTTAACAATACCTTGATCAGTTTCTGGTTATTGCAGTTTTCTTGGCAGGGTTACAGAAATGCCACTGCCTTTTTAAAGGATTTCTTTTAAAGTTTCCAGTTTACCCAAAGATCTGGAGTTTACCCAAAGTCCCAGCCAAGAACTCTCCTTAGTTTCTAAGATCGCTCAAAACATGAGATAGTCAAAAGATATACATAAATAAACTCTTTTATATAATAATATTGACACGGAGCTCACCTTGGGAGACAGTAGCAGGTCAAACTGGGGTGTGAGATAGAACTTGATTCCTAACCAGGCCCCCTCAAGTGTCACCCCACGAATCAGGAGCATGATCAGAATGAGGTAAGGAAACGTGGCGGTGAAATAAACAACCTACAAGAAAACAGAGGCATTTATTTGTAGCAGTTCTAAAAAGATGTTTCTTTTTAGACAACCCTATAACTCTTGTAATCTTCCATAAATTTACCTTACTGCCATGTGCAAAATGGTTATCGTGATTCCATGAACAATAATGAAGGATCCATAAATTGAAATAAGAGAAATGGCAAAAGCCATAAAGCCCTTCAACAACCTGCTTAACACATACAAAAAATCCAGAAACAGAATGTGTTTGAAAAACTCTATGTTTGAAAAACTCTAGTGGGTCTGCTCATTATATCTATTATCAAATACTTTTGACTATCAAAATATCTTATTTAATAATCAAGTAAAATCTTTCTTCCTGGGTTTGATCTAGTACTATCCACTTGCAGAGCATTATGACAGCATTTTTAGATTTGTGATCTTTCGCAAAAATGCTCAGAACCTATAGGTGATGCTGGAGTATTACATTTTCTATCAGTCCTCCACAACCATTAAATTATACTGCTGAAATAAAGAAAAGTTGAAAGAATCAGGAGTGAGTTTGGCATAGAAGAAATGTAAAATTCATTTCTTAGCTCAGAACTTAAGTGTAGCACACAAAATTATCTGCTACAATGTCCTACCAGTCAATAACTACTTCAGCTTCAACCACAACAATACAAGAGCACACAACAGATACAAACTCAATGTAAACCACTCCAAACTTGATTGCTGAAAGTACGACTTCAGCAACAGAGTGGTCAATGCCTGGAATGCACTATCTGAGTCTGTTGTTACATCCTCTAACCCCCACTCCTTTAACCTCAAACTGTCCACTATTGACCTCACCCCATTCCTAAGAGGTCTGTAAGGGGCGTGCATAAGTGCACCATTGTGTCCTATCTTCCCCATTTATTCGTACCTATTTCCTGTATTCTTACTCATGTTTATACTTATACCTATTATCTTGTAAGTGATTGACAAATCAAATCAAATAAATAAATAAAATAAATAAAATGATCTAAGAATTCAGGGAGGAGGGAGTTGACCCCATAGGAAAAATAACGTTAAAGATGCTCACCCCTGTCCTAAAATATAGAAAAAACATGTTTTCCAATTCCTACTACAATTATAACATCTACAAAAAGTCAGATAAAATTATTTTATAATTTGAGGGTGGGGAAGAAAAACAGACAGGTGCCTTCTGCTAATTTATACTTTACCTTGCCAGAAGATTTGACTCCCTTTAAGATGCAAAGATATACGATCACCCAAGCTAGCAGGAGGCAGAGGCAGAGATTCCAGCGAATCCTCCCAGGATCTCCAATGCCTGAGCTCCCTTGGATGTGGAGGACATATCGGCTTTAAAAAGAGAGAGAAAAACTTCAGTGGATGGAATTTCCTCCTGCAATTATTCATGATGAGGTGACAAAGTAGATCAACCTGAAAACTAGCAAAAAGCATAACATTTCCAACTAGCAAAAAGCATAACATTATGTGGAGATGGCTTTATATGACAGTACTGTATGTGTGTATATATTTTCCCCATACATATGTGTGCACCATGCAGGGAAGCAATAATTAAATGGTTGTTAAATCAGATGTATTTAATCTGATTAAATACATCCAATTAAATGGAGGCTTTTTTTTAGCTTGGGATTTGGTGGCTTTTTCTTGAATAGAGACTTCCTTGTCTAAAGAATTTGCAATATTACCACGAATTAAGAAATGCTTTATACGGTTCATTTTTTGCATATGTATTATTTCAAATAATAAATTGGTGATGAGTGCATGTGTCATGTTTGTGCATGATAAAAAACATTTATGTGTGTGGTAGCTACACACAACGCGACACACAAAAGCTATTTTTCACGTTACATTAATTTGCATGGTGTTCAGCATACACTCTGCTTAAGGTGCCTTTGTCAATAAGGTCTTTAATAATTTCCAGTCCTAGTAACAAAATAGTTTATTTTGAACAAAGTGAACAATGCCTCCACATAGATTGATGAAGATGAACTAAATCTCCAGTCCCCCCTCTTTGGCTGTTTTAACCTTATATGCTATAGAGTCTCATTTTCATAATTCTCACTAAAATATTATGCAGTTAGAAAATGAAAGCAAGACCTATCTTACGCATATAATAATATGGATAGATTCATATATTTCAGAGCAAATGTCACATCCATATCATGAACCATTTGTGAAGATTTGGATAGGAAATGTCCTCAATTATTTGCCCCTCAATTATTTGCCCTTCAACTACAACTCTCATACTGTGGCACTTAAAAGTTTATGAACTCTTTTCAATTTTCAATATTTCTGCATAAATATGACCTAAAAGGAGACCTGTTTGTCACATAAATCCTAACACTAGATAGAGAGAACCCAATTAAATAAATGAGTCAAAAACTCATTTTGCCTGTGCATTTACTGAGGAAAAAATCCAAATCTACTTATCACATTTTAGGTTATATTTATGCAGAAATATTGAGCATTCAAACCAATTCACAAACTTTTAAGCACTATCATTACTAACCTCTGACCATGCTTATGAGTGTTGAGGAATATCTAGAGAGCTCTTAGACTGAAGAAGGCAAACTTATCACCATAGGTTACCTTCCTTCCCACCCTTTTCTTGTCTAAGCTACTTACCTCCAATATTCCTCACTCGGACTGACAGTGTTAGAAGTGTTGAAAGGGGCAGCACTGTTCCCCGTGTGCATGACATGGTGGTCCAGGCACAGGTCTGTGTTCCACCAGTTGCCGCAGTACTGCCAAGGCAAGTTGTTGGTCAACGAGGCAAAGAGGTAGAAGAGAACATAGGCAATGATCATGTTATAGTAAATGGCCACCAAGGAGACAATCAGGATTGTGGCCATACCAATACCTAAAGAAGAGCAGAAATGATATATAGTGGCAACAAAACACAGGCAACCCCCACAGTTGATAGTTGTTTACTGCAACGTTCATGATGCAGCTACATGAAGCCCTGATGGCATAGTGATTCAGTGCTTTATTGCAGGCAACTCTGCCCACAACCTAGAGTTCGATCCTGATGGAGCTCAAGGTTTCCTGACTCAGCCTTCCATCCTTCCAAGGTTGGCAAAATGAGGACCCAGATTGTTGAGGGCAATATGCAAATAATGCTGACATTGTAAACTACCCAGAGAGTGCTGGAAAGCACTATGGGGCAGTATATAAGCCTAAATGCCATTGTCCCAAAGGTACTTTTTCAAGAGACAACTGGACTGTCTGGTTTTTCTTTGAAGGTGTTTCACTTCTCATCCAAGAAGCTTCTTCAGCTCTGACTGGATGGTGGGAAATGGAAGAATTTATACCCGCATTCTACACCAGTCAGAACAGAAGAAGCTTCTTGGATGAGAAGCAAAACATCTTCAAAAAAACCCAAAAACAAACCAGAAAGTCCAGTTGCCCGTTTAAAAAGCACCTTTGGGACAATCATGACGTGGATAACTGAAAATCTCCATAGACATCTAAATGCTATTGATATAAATGCAGTCCATGAGCTCAGTTGAGATTGCTAACTTTTTCTAGCCACCTTGTGAGGACACCAATAGTCTTGCTGTTTTCTTCTATTGCTTTAAGTGCATTGGATCATGCATTAAATTTAGCCCTTTTTTCAAAATCCTACATTAGTCAGGATATCCCAGGATATCCAAGTTATCTAAGTTAAAATCCTATAGACGTGTTGGAATTATAACTCCCAGAATTCTTAACTAGTAAAGCTGAAAAACGGCTGGAAATTTGAATAGTTTCATTCATTCTTAACACATTTGGAATTTATTAATTCTATAACACTGTTCTAACATAATTTATAGTGAGTTAATTTTGAAATGTGTCAATATCTATCTATATTCAATCTGTCAAGTGTTAGTCCACCTAGACAGTCTTGCTTCTAAAACTTTGGGAGACAGAATTCTCTTCCCAAATGTTTTTTTTTTCACTTTCACAGTAATGAAAGCATACTTCCAGTAGTAAATTACTGCTCTCACATATTGAAGTAAGGAAGGCTGTACTTTCATCTCTACAATGCGTGAGGACTAACCTGTTCCACCATCAACCATAAGAATTTCGTCTGCAAAAGAAATGAAGGCAGGCACCATGACAAAACTAGATTAGTATTTCACACAGACCTTTGAAGAGTGGGCTTATCTTCCAAACAGCAAGAGGCCCCAGGCTTGAGAACTGGCCTAATGATAGCTCCATGAAGAAAATGGGTATCCCACATATAGCCAACATAATGAAATAAGGAACGAGGAATGCTCCTGCGGGAGAGAAATTACAAGCAAGTGACAAAAGGGACACAATTGGGATGGAAAGTTGAATGTGATAATCACAGCATGAGCCCAATGATATTCCTTCCTTATATATGAGGTATGGTCCTCATAAAACTAGAATATGGACCATCTAGCAAAAGTGAGAGATGAGAAGATACAGAACATACAATGGAATAGATCTTCATGCCAAAAAATAGCTAAAATAGGGACCTTTTTTGCAAGGAGATGTTCGGATGGTCACACACTTGGAAGCCTTTAAGAGGTGATTAGAAGATAATCTAAAAGAAGCTCGCAGTGGTTCACAAAATTTGAAAATAATTGTCCCCTGCATCACAGATATTATACTATTTACTCTGGAATATAAGAGTGGGACTAGCATTTCATTTATATCCTGCTATATTATCCTCACAATAAATGTCATCCCCCATCTATTAAGAAGATAAAATGCTGGATCAAGCATTCTCCTTTTATTGTTTTATGGACTTTAATCTCATCATGAGAGTTTCCAGGTGCCAAATTGAAAATTTGACTCAGATCTTTTTTCTTCCTCTTGCCTACATATACTAGGTGTGAAATAGGAGAAGGAAAGTAGAAGGAAATAGTAGGAAGAAACAGAGAGAGTACTCTCTCTGCTTATTACTTTTGAAATATTTTAAATCCACAACATAAAACACACAACTCTTACAACTCTACCTTATCTCCATAGCATTGGAATTAGTGGTAGAACATATCTCCTATGTATAGAAAGATCTAGAATCACTCCTTAACTTTATTTTAAAATATTTCTGTGTCTTAGCATCTAAGAATATTTCTATCTGTGTCAACATTGCCAGTTTCCTTTTCCCAATACGTCAGAACTAGATTGAAGATTATGCACATTGATCATCACTGCTGCCAATTTCAAAATACTGAGAAGCGAAGACCTAATCACAACTTCCTTACTGTTGTCAAATGGGAGAACATGAAACAAGCAATAAGATAAATTTAATTCATGCTCTATGCATTTTCAGGAGGGGAGGCATCAGTGAGAAGCTGCAGTTAAAAGACCTATAGAGGATGGATTTTTATGTAGAGAAATAAGATGCCGGCTGAATTCTAGAGACCACATGGTAGGGCCAGGCAAGTCTCTACAGTAAGAAAACAGCTGGTCCTCAGGTCTTGCAGAACTTCAATCTTGAAAAAGGGACATTTGGCTTGTGCAATTCAAGTTACACTGCAGTTAATTCAGAAATAAAATGGCTTAATTACTGGGCACAGTCAACAATAGAAGATCACAGAAGTGCTCAGCTTCTTCTGCAATGATTTGAAGAACCCATGTGAAACTTCCTGGAGTAGAAATCTGGTATTAGTAAATCTCCAGGAAGTTCAGGAAATCTACACCGGATAGTGTAGACAATATTGTATTAGTTTTTCACTGAAGAATCAGAGGTGGTATTCAGCAGGTTCTGACCAGTTCTGGAGAGCCAGTAGCGGAAATTTTGAGTAGTTCTGACAACCTGCAATTACCACCTCTGACTGGCCACAACCCCATCTATTCTCTGCTTCCTGAGTCCCAGCTGATCGACTGGGTCTTCTTTTGTTGCCCTGCACAGGAGAACAGAGCTGGAAAGCAGGTTAGTGGGGTGGGGAGGGGATGAGGATTTTGCAGTAACCTTCCCCTGCCACACCCACCAAGCCACGCCCACCAAGCCACCTCACCCCCACCAAGCCATGCCCACAGAACTGGTAGTAAAAAAAATTTAATCCCACCACTGTGAAGAATATCATGACCTGGTCTATAGTAGCTTTCAAAGAAGCAGCAGAAGTTGTTAGGGATAACATTGTTTACCCTAACTGGTTTGGGTAAAAATAATAAATATGGTATCATGGTTTGTTAGTTAAAGTGTGTGTAACTTTAACAGCAAGAATGTAATTAAGGGTGTGGTTGTAAAGCACTATATAAGAAGCGAGGCAATAGCAGCTGCGCTCTCTCTCTGGCTAGAAGATCCCTAATTACTGGATGATTGATGACTGCGTTCTTGCTGAAACGGGGAGTGAAGAAGTGTGTTGATATTTCTCAACGGAGAGAAGAAGATAAAGAGAGATTGGACTGATTTATTGTAAGTGTACTGACATTGGCTATTCAACACGGACTTTGCAAATAGAGTATCCCGACAAGATTTGACTGAGTGATATATGACTAATGGACCGTTTATTTGACTATGCTATAATTCTTAAATGGAATAAACTATATTTTTGATAGCACAAGCGTATCTGCATTTTTACTGCATGTTAACTAGAAAACTTATCTCACACATTTACCTGTCTTCCTATCTGACTTAGCTGTACATTCTGTTTGGTTTGTTTTCCTTAACACCCGTTAGAGAATCCAGGCTTAACGAAGTCTTAATTTATTCTTTGGCAGAGGGGAACTAAGGCACAGTGTGCTTCAGAAGGAGAATCAATAGATGGTGTATATGTACTGTATCTTCCTTTCTTCATAAATTTTTGTGGTCAGAAAAAAGATGAAAAAAATTGAAGAAAAACATGGGATGATTATTTAGATGTACATATATTCTCCCCATCACTACTATCTATTAATATGTCAGGACCACATCTGGATACATATCTTACAGAGTTTTGAAGGCTAATTGTGTTGCAACCCAAATATTTAGAGGATTAAAAGCCAAATATGAAAGAAAATTGAATTTCCTACTACAGCAGTTGGCAGGCTTTAGTTTGTGGAAGTAGTTATTTATTTTATTATTCCTTTTTATTGGCATTTCAAGATCCTTGCTAAAATATGTATACTTAAAATTAAGGAGTCTAAATCACAAATACATTTTTGAGTACTAGAAGTGAGCAGGGGGGAGAGAGCCAGTTTGGTTTAATGGTTAAGCTAACAGGCTAGAAACCAGGATACCATGAGTTCTAGTCCTGCCTTAGGCATGAAGCCTACTGGGTGACTTGGGTCAGCCATTCCCTGCCAGCCTTAGGAAGCAAACAAAGGCAAATTACTTCTGAAATCTTGCCAAGAAAGCTACAGGGATTTGTCTAAGCAATCACCGGCAGTCAACGCTGATTCAAAGGCACCAAAGAGGGGGGAAAGTGTGTGTGGAGTTCACAGTCCTTTCCATATTGAAACCTACTTCTATTTATTTAAAGTTCTCTTTAATTTAGCAATAAATTTTAAATTTGAGAAAGTCTCTCTGTCATTGCTATCCCTTAACAATTTGAAGGTAGACTACTTGCTCATCTACTGCAAATCAACCAGAGATCTGTTATAACATTCCGATTACTTTTTCCTGCAACCCTGTTATAAATGATTTGACAAGATCACAGGATTGTGTTCTGTGTTCTGTTCTGATTGATGCACTCAACAACCCTACTTAATTCTCAGCTTAGTACCTTGGTAAGTAGCGAGGAACCAGAACAACTTTGTGAATAGGATAAAGCACTTTCTATATTGCTGATTACCTGTGTTACATAAATATCACAAGACTGACTGCATTCCCTCAGGAATCAGAATATGTTTCCTCCTCTTCCTCCTCCAGTATGAAGCACCTCCGTACTAGCATGCTTCTTAACTCCCACCTCCAAATACACACACCCCTTTAACCAGTGATTCTATTACAGTTATTATGTATATATATTGGCAAATTTATATCATTTTCTTTCCATGCCAAGTGCTCATTGTTTATTTTTCTGAAGTGCAGGAAAATGCAATGAAAACATAACTTTAATAAACTCAATGGAAAACAAATCAACTTGCGTGGGATCATTTTTTTTCTTAATTATATCTGTATCCTGGAAATAATTTTCTAATTTCTAATTTGGGAAGTTTCTACTTTCCCAAAGCTGAATCTTCGAATATCAGATTTTTTCCCCCTCCTTTTGCTGATATTGTTGCCCAGTAGAAAATATTTCCAGCAGTGTGTTGCCCTTTGGTGTAATTTATTCATGCAAGCTGAATAACACACTGACTCAGAACGGGGAAGCCACCTATTGATTCATCAGCATGGCTTTTGGGAATACATGAGATATTTGGCAAATAACCTTGGCATCATGCTGAAGCTGCTTCACAGTAAATAATTGACATAGTATGATGTCCAGAATGTTTTAAAGGAAAGGTTGTATTGTACACCCACACACAAAGGATTTATACTTACATATTTATATCCCATATTTATTATTTTTATAAATAATGTAAGGCAGTGACTATATATATTACTCTTTCCTCCTCCTCTTTTCCTCACAAAAACCCTGGTTCAGCTGAGAGAGAACAACCAACTCAAAGTTGCCTAGCCAATTCTCCTGCCTAAGGAGGGACAAGAATTCACTGTCTCCAGGTTTCTAAGCCTGGTGCCTTCAGACATCTTCTTCATTTACCCAAAAGTCTCCTGAATTTTACACAGACCCAGAAATGTTTTCATGAGGAGCAGGAGCTTTCAGCTACACAGTTCAGATGAAAGCAATACTTGTCACATGTTTAAAAAGAAGAACAAGATAAAGGGAGATAAAATCATTAGCAAATTATGGGTGAATGAGGGTACACGGTGCCAGAGATATGCTGGAGAGTGCAGCCTTATCATTTCATAATCAGCAGAGGCCAAATCAAATGGCTGTTTGTTACTTGACAACATTTGAAAGTATGATGAATGTACAGATCAATCTATATCCAGTTGTGTCCATATGACATTCATTAGTCTTCCTTTTGAAGGCCACTTCTCCAACTATAGGAACGTTTGTAAATAATTTTACAACTGAGAAATATTTTGAAATAAGACATTTGCAGACCCCATGAATTATGTGCCGTTGTACTTGAACAGAAACCTGTGAAAAGATTTCTGCAGCAAGTCTAGTGACAAGGAACTCGTGAAGAAATGTATTAAATTATATAAGGGATAGGGTGAGCAAACAGCAGGTGACAAATTGATCAGAAGGAAAAGGCACTACTGGAGATGATACACACTATGGACTCCAGAGTCTTTCCATCAGCAATGAACAGAAGTAATACATATAATTTAGAAATGGGTTGTTCATACTTGGAATGTCTGTCTCTTTATTTATATTGTAAGCCTTCTATCACCATTTTGATGCTGTGATTATTATGGAATACAAGAAAGTATCTTCCATATCACTTGTATGCTTCATGTTTATTTTTTTTCTAAACTTTGCTCCTTACTCCTAATTCTTGCTAGTTTTACAAGTGGAAGTATGGATAAGCTCAGTGGAACAAGTATACAGTTTCTAACAGATCAATGTCTGCTATCTAATTTGTAGAAAGTCTGTCTCATATGTATGCTTTATTTGATATCTGTACATTAGGCTTAAGTAAGCGCACGTTTATCCCTAAAAGGCTTTTGTGACTATTGAATTTGTAGCAATATATCACATAGTATTAGTTGATGTGATAGTGGTTGTGGGTAACATAATAATGACTTGGAATCTTTCCACACCATTACCCATGTAATTAAACTCCTGTAAAGTGGAATTTAATAAATGTAGAATCTAATGTGTCTCTGATGCTATATTTGATATTATGTTGTTATTTGTGCTTTATATAGCATCAGAGAACATTAGATACTACATTTATTAAATACCAGTTTACAGGGAGTTGTGGCATGGAAATATTCCAAGTTATTATTTACGTTATTTGCTTGTTTATGCTTTAGAGTGATGTAGTGGCCTAGTGGTGAAGATGCTCGCCTCCCACTCGGAAGGTTGAGAGTTAGCAGTAGCAGCAGATGTTTTTCTCTTAAGGCACAAAGAAAAAATATCTGCTGTGAACTTTGCATGGTGTCAGGAAGGGCATCCGTCCAGTAAACACTCAGGTCCATCCAGTTGCCCTGACTCTACCCAGAATTCAGGGATTACAGGATTATAAAAAGGCAGTTGTTATTTGTGCTTTAGCCTCATTTTTAAATTTTAATAGGGACTGCTCAGTCTCCACTTCAACTGGAGCAACAATACTTACATAAAATTTCTCTTCTCAGGGGCCCTATTTTTTAAAAGATGCTGATATCTTTCCCTGTTGCACAGTTGTCAATACAGATATGAAAATCTCACTATAAAACAATAAGAAAAATAGAAATCTTCCACACAAAGGCAAGGAACAATGACGGTCAAGTTCTCACCTCCCCCATTTGTATAGGCACGATATGGAAATCTCCAAACATTCCCCAATCCAACGCAGTAGCCAATACAAGACAAAAGGAAATCCAGCTTGCCTGTCCAATTTCCTCTGTCTTCAGGATATTCGGTCTCTAGGTCACCATCTCCTTGGTCACTAGGTGTCATTAACAAGTCTGGAATGACTGGCTGATAAGAAAGAGATAGAGAAATGCAGAGGAAATGAAAGAGTCACATGAAAAAAGGGTGAGGGGAGAGGACAAGGCATATTTCAGAGCAAGGAGATGATAGCTTTCAATGTATTTAGTATCTAACAGAAGCTAGAATGAGGTACACAAGTCCTTATTTCATAGGTTCACTTAACCAGAGCTTTTCATATTACTTAGTATGTATCATGAGGTAAGATTGGTAGCAAAGAAATTTAATAATAAATAAAAGTGCATCCTTTGGTGTTGCACTACATTGTAAATTGCATGTGTAAATCAGCCATCACAGCTGAGACTTCTCAGGTAGGGTTTCATCTCCTTTCTCACATCCCACCAATATTTCTTCTGTCCATAAAGCCAATTTGTATATTTCAGATGTGACTCTCGAAGTCTGCTTCGCAAAGCTGACAGCCTTTACACCAAGCTCTCCAGTACCATGGAAAGCTCTTGGCAATTCTCACAGCCCAGCTGCTTCTAAGTCAGAGTGTGGATTATGTGAACTGACATAACCACACAGCGCTTTAGCAGGGTGCCAGAATCTGTGCAAGCACAGTGACTTGCAAAGGAGCATCCACAATCATATCAAGAAAAGAAAAGGAGTTATTAAATATTACATAAAAGCAAGACTCTTTTTGAGAATGCTTATATTGTCATCTCATTGAAACATTTTAAATGCTACTTTTATCCTATCAGATTAAGTTGTGTAGCCATACATTTGGCAATCCAACAAATAGTACTAATTTACCCATTTTGATATTTTTTTGTATGAATAGCAATAGCAATAACACTTAAATTTATATTCCACTTCACAGTTCTTTGAGCCCTCTCTAAGCAGTTTACAGAATCAGCATATTGCCTCCAACCTCATTTTATCAACCTCAGAAGGATGGAAGGTTGAATCAATCTTGAGTCCATCAGGATCAAACTCCTGGCAGTGAGCAGAGTTAGCCTGTATTCTAACTACCACCAGAGTTCTAGTAAAATATCTAGAAATAGTAGTTGATAGCAGAAGGAAAATCTTCCAAGGACTTACCCAATAACCTTAGACAAAACATCCACAATTCTGCAGTCTCAAATATGAGCAACAGTGCCCAAAATTCCAAGTTGGATACTCCATTAGGAAAGGCTTTATGAGAACATACCTTCCAGGTGTTTTAAAAATGTAAATGCATTTGTCCTATTTAAGAACAGCCCAACTAGCTCTGCCTTTAAAATGTTCCTCCCTCCCTCCTTTTCATGGCTTTCAACTACATCTTCTCAAGAAGCTGCCTCATGGGTTCCATCTAATCTGGAAAATGTACATATAGATAGATTTGCTTGGTTTTTTTTTTTTTCATTCTTGATATGAATAACTATGGGCACTTCCATGTCATCATTTCTACAACCTCTAGTATCCATCTGCACTATCTTAAAAATGCAAGATGAGTCAATGATTCTTTGGGTGGCCAAAAGGGAAGCACTTACACACACATACACACACACACACACACACACACACACACTTAATGTTCATCGTACAACACCCTTAACTCTTCTCACAAATGATTTAAAGAAAAAAGACCTATTGATGGGGGACAATTCAGTTATCCCTTCTCATTAGATGAAGCTTGGTAAAACAGCAATGTGGTACCACAGCCTGTTAGATTCAATAGAGACTGAGCAGAACTAAAGAGCAGGAGACAAGAAGGGGCAATATTCCACCAAAGGTATCCAATGTTACCACTGTCTTTGCACACTGCTTTCACACCTAAGGGGAAACTGATGGATTACTAGCCAAAGAGCAATAATGCTGTGAAACTGCTGTGAAACTATGGCTGATTTAGGTGGAACCCAAAATGCTTGTGTAGAAATGCTCTCTGGTTATCTAAGAATGACCCACTGTAGATGTTTAGAAAATAGCTAAAATCTATATTGGTCATTCATATATTCCTTAGAGACAATTCCAGGCTGAATTCTGGAAGTCTGGTGAGCTCTGACCTAATTTAAGCATTTGCTCTTCTTTTTCACAAGTCATTCTCTTTTCACTTACCACAGTTATAGATGCAAAACTTATTTTGCTCAGTTTCCATGGAAACAATGAAGAAAAAGTTAACACAGAAAACTGGCCCTAATAGTGGAGCACTATTAAGTCTTTTCCCTCAAGGCTTCAGTTAGGTGGTGTCAAGCCTCTTACACGATTTTATTTGTTATTCTCAGTGCTCTCTCTTCTGAAAGCACATTATTCTTTTCTTTGTTTTATGGTTCATATTATTTTTAATAACATATGCCACTCAGCATCTTTATGAAGTTCAGCAACTTTTAAATTTGACAAATAGATAAATAAACTTCCTCTACTCTGTTTTTGAACTATAAGTCAACAACATCTACTTTTCTTCCCCACCTCCCAAGCATTTCAAAGGCTAAATATACATTTTTGAATATTCAGATACTATCACATCTTCTATGACTAAATTATGTGGAAATGCCGCTTTAGAATACTAGTTCTGTTAGGGTTTGGGGATTAACCCCTAGAAGAGTATTGCAGCAGTAGTCAAGCCAGGAAGGGCCCCAGAGTATACACACACTGAACACAAACACTGTTTGTAGTTTAAATAGTTTTTAATCCAGTTAGATTTTAAGCATTGTCATTCAGTCCATTAAGTCATTCACAGTATTTCCATCCAGTAAGACTCACTAGTATAGTCCAAGTTAAGAGTCCTTGCAATATCTTTATCAGCCGATAAAGATATCTTCTCCTCCTCCGGTTTCACTCTCCAGAGAAACAAACGCTGGATATTCAGTAGAATTACGCAGTAAATCAGCAAACAGTAGCAAACAATAACAGTTCAGTCACAGACACTCACAGTCAGTAATCACAGTTAGTCACAGCAACACACAGCAAGTCGCAGCAGCACACAGTTACAGACAGCAAGCTTTCCAGCTTCTAATGCTTCCTTATATTGTAACTTCTAACCGCACCCTTAATTGGCTAATTGCCTGCTGCATTGTGCTTAAAGTGATAAGCACTTAAACCATGATATCTAAGTTTTATATATTTATTCACCCAAACCATATTTGGTATCAATGTTATACCTAACATACTCCCCTTTTGGGTGAAATAAATATATAATTCCTTACAATCTTATCCCATATTTTCACAACTCTCCTGGTGCTTACTGGCACCTTGGGCTTTAGTAAAATTATCAGCTAAATTGTCCTCCGACATACAGTACTCTAGCTGAATCATCTTACTTCTTACAGATTGTCTCACGTTTAGGTATCTTAGATCTGTATGCTTGCTCCTTGTTTTTACTCCAATATTTGTGGCCATTTGAATTGCTGCCTGATTATCTTCATGTATAATTATAGGATAATCTACAGTTATACCTATATCAATTAACATTTGTTTATACATTATTAACTCTGTACATAACAATGATAAACAGGAGAATTCTGCCTCCATAGTAGACAAACTTATATGCTGTTGTCTTATTGACTTCCAGCCTATTAATGTATTACCCAGCATTATGGCTGTTCCTGAAGTCGACTTTCTAGTGTCTCTTTCTGATGCAAAGCTAGCATCTGCATAAGCACTCAAAATTAAATCACCCTTTGGTTCTAAATACAATGAATAATTCATTGTCTTTTTAAGATATCTTAATATCCTCTTAGCTGCTATCCAGTGTCTTTCACATGGTGCAGAATTGAATCTAGCCAACTGATTCACACAGTACGATATATCTGGTCTAGACCAATTACTAATATAACTCAAACTACCAATTAAAGATTGATAAATCACCTTATCAAACTCAGGGCTTTGTACATCAGTGTTGCTAAACTCCTGACTCATTGGAGTCTTAGCTGGCTTACAAAGCTCCATCTTGTAATCTTTTAGTAATTTGCTTATCTTATCTTCCTGAGATATCTTAAAACCTTTCCGTGTTTTCTTTATATTCAAACCGAGATACTTCTTTATCTCCCCTAATTGCTTGATCTTTATTCTCTTTCCTAATGATGTTATTATTTTATTTGCTTCATCATTAGTTTCAGTTATCAATGCAATGTCATCTGTGAATAGTAATAATAATGATACTTTCCCATTTGTCTCCCTCTTAAACAGACATGGATCGGCTAAACCAGCTTTAAATCCTATATTGTCTAGTTCCTTTACAATATACTGGTTCCATTCATAGCCTGATTGTTTAAGACCATAGAGACTTTTCTTTAACAACCAACAATCATTATTATCCTTATTTTCACTTTTAATACCAACAGGTTTTTCATATAAATAATATGTTTTAATGGGCGTGCAAGTAAGCAGTTTCCACATCTAAATGGTTAACTATATAGTTTTTACTAGCTGCCCACACTAAAGCTGCTCTCAAGGTTGCTGCCTTAAGACTAGGTGCAAACACCTCATCATAGTCATTAGCATTCTGCCTAAAACCTTGGGCTACTAACCTTGCCTTATGGATTAAATTACCATCTTTATCTGTTTTTACCTTAAAATCCATTTGCAGCTAATGGATTTCTTTCCTACAGGTAATTTGGCATTTTCATACACCTTCATATCACTTAATGAATTCAGTTCCTTATTCATTGCTGCATACCATTTTTCTTTTTCCTTATTAGGATACTTTTTAATTTCTTCTACAGAATTAGGAACTTGATTAATCTGGCACACTGTGTTAGCCTGGTACCTATCAGGCGGTCTAGATATACGTGTAGTTCTTCTGGGAATTACAGGGCTTACAGGAGGACTTTGTTGAACTACTACCTGTTCATCTTCCTCATCCTGTTCAGCTATTGAATCTGTTTCTTCCTTTATGGGCACTATTTCATCCTGTATTTGTCTCTTTACTTTATTTTTAAAGTTACAGGGATAACTAATGGGATTTCTATAGGATTCAATAATTACATCTTTATTGGCATCCTGTTCTAATTTCTCCCATCCTTCATGTTCTAGAAATTGGGCACTAGCACTACATAACACTTTAGATGTGCCTTTCTCCCAAAATCTATATGCCCTATGGTTTGCCTGATAACCAACGAAGAAAAATCTTTTAGCTCTATGTTGCCCTTTTTTCTGAGTTGTGCAGGAATATGCACCCATGCTGGTGCACCAAATGTGTGCAGGTAACTTAGATCAGGTTTCCTGCCATGCCACCTGGTAAATGGTATTTCACCTGTTGTTGTATTAACAACGTTGTTCAATATGTTATTAGCACACATTGTAGCCTCCCCCACAAAGAATCAGGTAACCCAGAATCATTTAACATTGTTCTAACCATTGCCTGTAGTGTTTGGCCTCTTCTTTCAATAAAAGCGTTATGTTCTGGCCTGTATGGAGCAGACTTCTTATGCTCTATTCCAGCTACCTTAAGTCTGTTCTGGAATTTGTTATTAACAAATTCCGTGCCATTATCTGTCACCAGGGTTATCAGTTGACGTTTAGACTTTCTTTCAGCAAACCTAAGCCAATTGAAAAAATGTTGATATGTTTCAGTTTTGCTTTTCATTAAATAGCAAAACCCATATCTAGAATAATGGTCCATAATGCTCAGTATATATCTAGCACCCCCCATACTGGGTTTCTTTGGACCTATTATGTCTGCAAATACTACTTCTAAAGGTTCTTTTGTTTTGAAACCATTTAGCCTATTTGCAGGCAATACTTTGCTCTTATCTTCACAGCAAACATTACAACGCAAATATTTATCACAAGGTTTTAACCTTATTCCTTCAGATAACTCAACTGTACGTTTTAGCATTTTAAAATTTACATGCCCCAAACGCCTATGCAATAAATGGATACATTCTTCATGAGGCTTTATATTATTAAATACAGTTTGAGCCTCCCTTTCTTACTATTATCTAAGACATATAATGTTCCATTTAAAGCTGCAGTTACCCTTTTGTTATCTTTTCAATTATGCAATTATTATCCTTAAAAGTAATTACATAACCTAATTTATCTAATACCCTTACTGAAAGCAAATTAAACTTTAGTTGCGGTACATACAACATTTTTATATCCTGGTTTATGTACGGACAACGTGCAAAACCTTGACCTTTCGCTTTCAGGTTCCAGCCATTGGCAAGAGATATATGTTGAGAACTTGTAGACATTTTTATAAATTTTGTCTTATCTCTTGTGATGCAGTGGGATGCGCCACTGTCAACCACCCATAAATTATTCTTCACATCAGAGTTACTAAACGTGGCTAGTTCAAATGCTTTCTTTGGCTTTTTACATTCTGGCTTTTTCTCTTTTTGCAGAATCTTGCCAAATGTCCTCTGCCTCCACAATTAAAACACTTTTTAATTGTGTATGCTGTTGAAGATAAATTCTCTTCTTCCAGGTGCTTTACTTTGCTTTGCTGGTTTCTTTCAAGCTTTGAAGATAATTTCTCTTCTTTCTTATCTTCTCTCAGCTCGTCACGCTCACGCCTTCTTCTGGCTTCTTCTAGTAGCCTGCCTGTAATCTCGGTTAATGAGAGTCTTTCTTTTGGCAATACTTCCAACGAAGTCACATAGTCATCATAGCTTTGATCTAATGAAGATAATATTATGTAGACTTGTTGCAGTTCATTAAATATAAGCTCTTTTTCTTGCAAATCTTGAAAAATGCTCTTCATACAGTTTAAATGAACTAACATATCTCCATTCCTCTGAAGATGCGTTCGAAAAAGCTTCCGTGTAAGATTTATATGTGCTCCTACACTGTCCCGAACATAAATCTTCCTGAGGTTCTCCCAGCAGTTTGCAGCATTTTCTTCTCCACGAATATGGACAAGCTGCTGATCACAGAAGAAGTCAGTCCTATGATGCATAAAGCCTGCTCATTCTTCAGTTTAAAGTCTTGTAACTTTTCTTTATCATCATCATCAGCAGGATCCCAGCTACTCACATCTGGTGGGTTTGCTATAATGTCCCACAAACCTTCTCTGCGTAGAAGTAAACTACATTTCATTGACCATGAAACATAGTTTGTTCCATCCAGCCTGGATATCATGGACAGTTGTGACAAATTTACTTGTGCCATTACTCTTCAGATATTTTGACTATTTTAAACTAATTAAAACAGTTTGTTTTTACAGTAATGTGCAACTCACACCAACTCTCTCTGCTATATCCTGGTTAGTTAGACTATGCTGCTGGGCCCATAACCAATGTTAGGGTTTGGGGATTAACCCCTAGAAGAGTATTGCAGCAGTAGTCAAGCCAGGAAGGGCCCCAGAGTATACACACACTGAACACAAACACTGTTTGTAGTTTAAATAGTTTTTAATCCAGTTAGATTTTAAGCATTGTCATTCAGTCCATTAAGTCATTCACAGTATTTCCATCCAGTAAGACTCACTAGTATAGTCCAAGTTAAGAGTCCTTGCAATATCTTTATCAGCCGATAAAGATATCTTCTCCTCCTCCGGTTTCACTCTCCAGAGAAACAAACGCTGGATATTCAGTAGAATTACGCAGTAAATCAGCAAACAGTAGCAAACAATAACAGTTCAGTCACAGACACTCACAGTCAGTAATCACAGTTAGTCACAGCAACACACAGCAAGTCGCAGCAGCACACAGTTACAGACAGCAAGCTTTCCAGCTTCTAATGCTTCCTTATATTGTAACTTCTAACCGCACCCTTAATTGGCTAATTGCCTGCTGCATTGTGCTTAAAGTGATAAGCACTTAAACCATGATATCTAAGTTTTATATATTTATTCACCCAAACCATATTTGGTATCAATGTTATACCTAACAAGTTCTATTTCTGATTTTTAAAAAGTGGAATTAGATTATAGGATACATTTTTATCTTACATATATCTCCCAATGATTTTCCACAAATATTAGTCATGAACAACAAGGAACGTGTTTGTATCCAAAAAGAAAGAGGAACTAGCAGTCATGATAATTTACAAGGAGACACTTAACTGCTGGTGGATTCAACCTTCAACCTATTTGCCAGCAAATTCCAGGAAAAAAATTACCATCAATTGTCAAGCTGGGTTATTCTAGAGTTTTGATTTATGATGCCAAAATTTAATATGAATTGTTTGTTTGTTCATTTGTTTGTTTTTTGTGCCTTTGAGACAGACAGCTTTGATTTTTCAAAACTGCCCTGCAGTTTTCTTTAAAAAGTTTTTAGAAGTGATTCAACGTTGCCTTCTTCCTAGGTCTGAGAGAGAATAATGGTTTTAATTATTGTTACATGTTACAGAGATTATAATTATGTTTGCATTATTGTTATACCATTTATTCTTTTATGATTGTCGCTCTGAGCTGCTTAGGACTGAAATTGATTGAAGCAGCATAAAAGCATATGAAATAAATCAATGCTGCTTTTATTATCATTCAGCTGAACCTCTTTTCCTGTAACTTAAAGCTATTGTTCTGAACTCTTAAATTTAACACTCTGGAATAATAAAGACTGGTTCAGCTTCTAGGATGCCTGTTTCACAAACTTTCTACCGTCATAGACCACTGAATAAGCTTTCAGAATATGTGATATCGCCCAGTTAAGCAATTCTTTCAAATTTAATAACACGGGGAATTCACATTTTGGGTGAATAAGAAAGGGATTTTTGTTGCATTTGTATATGTCTTCCCATCCCTTCCATTGTGAACCTAAATCTGAATCCAAATTATGACATCCAAAAATAAGTACTTATTCACCATTTGAATTATTTTATGAATCCTCTGCTACGGGGTGTTAAACTCAAGGGCCGAGGGCCAGATCCTGCTTGCGGAGTGCTTAAATCTGGCCCCCGGGGCCCCCCTTAAAACCCTGAAAACAGTGGGCAGCCCTCCCAAGGTCTGTTTTCATTGGCAGAGGGTTGCAGGAGGCCATTGCAGCTGAAAACGGAGCTCGAGAGCCTGTTTTCACTGGCACAGCAATCGGGCAACCACAGACATCCCTGACATGAGTAATGTCGACCTGGCCATGCCCACCCCAGCCCCCTGAGGTCAAAAACAACCCAGATGCGGCCCTCAATGAAATCTAGTTTGACCCTGCTCTACTACAACAAGAACTCTGCGTTATTTTTGCTGGTCAAGGAAACAGAAATCTCTGAGTATCAAGCTCACTGTGCATGAGTTTGGTGGCCATATAAATTTGTTTAATAAACATGTATAGAGTTGTATAGAGTATGATGGGTGTCAAAGACCCATGGCTAATGACAAAACATGTAACACGATGCTGCAACATAACTCTGCATCAATTTCAATATACACCACACTGTCACAGGTGTCACATCAAGACTTCACAATGTTCATTTAGTCATTCTAAACAATTCTCAGCTTGCTACATATGTCCCCATATTGTATCCCTCACCTAAAAAGGGGTGCCTTTTTCTTTCCCACGCACACATTTAAAACAAAGTTCTTTCTCTTACAGAAAATGGACTTTTCTATGCATTCCATGGACTCTCACTTTGTAATTGTCAAACCTATCAGCACTTTGAAGTCAGCTAGGCCAACAAAGAGATGGGACAGGAATCCTAGGAATGCCGAATATAATCCTAAAAGCCTATCATAGTTTCTCTCTGCCCCATCAAATATGAGCAACATTAAGGTAGGATTATCTTGAGTTTCTTTCTAATGCTTTTCTCTTTCTCAGGACTGAGAAATCTTTTTGAAAGTCCTCCTTAATCATTTGCTCATTTCTTGTCTATTCCAAAGGCCATGCTAGCTGGGGAATTCTGGGAGTTGAAATCCACACATCTTAAAGTCACCAAGCTTGAGAAACATTGCCATAGGCAAATTTACATAGTTAAAAAGCTACGTAATACAGAACACATTTTCAGGTACATTCTCCGTAGGTTGCATTTAGTTCCCCACAATGGCTTCAACCCATTTGAAGATTTCTAGGTCTCAAGAAAGCCAGAATGAAGAAGGCTGCCAAATGATATGCAGGTGGGCATTATCAAGGTTTCTTTGTGATTTTGCACAGTAGTATGAAAAAGTCACAGATATTCATCTTTTCCGAAAAACATAACCTTAGAGACACTTTCCAAAGGCAAGTTGCACTATAAAACAGTGATGCTGAGTTCTGAGCAAACATACATAAGATTGTACTCAACAGCAGTTTGGAGTGTAGAGGACAGAAATTGGCAAGGAAGGAATTGGATTTTAATGTAGATGCTAATAGATCTAATCATTGTACTCTTTTATGACTACGTAACAAAGAGCAAAGCAGGACAACTGGATGCACACAGTCTTTGTTTGAAAGCTCTGTGGGATGGAGAAATTTCACTGAAAATATTAAAATATATTAAGGTGAGAAAAAGTAAAGTGAAGTGTAAAAGAAAGTTACAATGACTCTCAATTGTGCGTGTACATGCACACGACCAGCAAACCCCTTGCCAACAAAAATGCAGCTCACCTCTGATTTTCTCCCTTTAGTTTACATTAAAGGAAACGTTATGATCCTAAAAAAACTGGCTCTTGGGTGATCCTTTCTTTCTCGCTCATAGACATCCATTGCTAGAAATAACAAATTGTGAGACGTTTTCATTGGAGGCTGGAAAGATTATATGCTATGTTTTCTATATTTTCCTTACTTCTGAAGGAAGGCATAAAGGAAAACTCCCTCAAGAATAGAGCCTCTCTGCAGGGAATTTCAGAGAGTCTGTAGTTGTCCCTTGGTAATGTACAAGATCTACCTACATTTTCTAGAAAGACTTCCAACAGATATAGTAAAAATAGGAAATAGGAAAGAAACTGTCGAAACAAAAAGCAGAGTGGGAGAAAGTGAGAAGCACTGAGACAGATACTATATCTGGCCTTGTAATTCATATGGAAGAGAAGGGATTTGGTAATTATTCAGCTCTACATTGTATATGCTTGACTAAGTTATAAGGGGCTTCTGATTCTGGCTGAAATGAAGAAAGGGGAAGCCCACCCAAATAAGTTTAGGAAATGAAAAATTGATTGATACCTTAAAGGATTCATTCATTCATTCATTCATCTCATTTCCATACTCACCTAAGTGACTCTGGGTAGCTTACAATAAAAAAAAACCATGCCGCCAATTATAAAAGCATAAATACATGCAAATGTAAAAACTGTATCAAAAGATAGAATTGCAGTATTAAAAATTTAAAAAGTGCAGAGAACACCCTTATGACAGCAACCACCCTGAGGGTTGCCTGTCATTCATCAACTTTCATGTAAATTGGCGGAGTCAGGTTTTAGCACTTTTTCTGAAGGTCAGAAGAGTGAGGTCCATCTCACTTCTGGGGTAGGGGGTAAAGTGTTCCAATTAGCATGGCAATTATACTTCAGAGTATAATTTCTCTTTAATTTCAGAGAATTAAAGAGAATTCTGAAGAGCCAGTCTTTCCATATATTATTTAAAATGGGTAAAATAAAAGCTCAGTGTTATCTTGTTTGTTTTAAAACATACTCTTACACACATACAAAACAAAAGACATCTCAGATCATCTACTCCTTCAAGTAATGTTTGCAACTTTTCAGCCAAATTAAATTGGATTTATTATTTAACAGTTTTAATGCTGTTATTAATATTATTTAAAGCTGTAATGTTATTTTTTCACAAGTTACTAAATTAAACTTCTTTTACTGTTGATACACTGTGTTAATGATTCAGGAACAACGGACAGGTAAAACAGGGAAATTATTCAGCAGAAAGAACAATTGATCCTTCTGATTCCTTGTTTCAACTGGTAGAAACAAAAGGCCTCTGTCAAGCATAGAGCCTTGAATCTGCATTCCTGGGTCTGGAGCAACACAACAGTGGTTGTGAGATGAGGTAGGTTGCCATTAAAGACAATCCCTATGCCAGATGCCTAGAAAAAGAGAGGTGTAAACATAACAATAACAGTATAACACTTTATAATGCCTTGGTAAGGCCACATTTGGAATACCTCATCCAGTTTTGGTCACCATGATGTAAAAAAATATATTGAGACTCTAGAAAGAGTGCAGAGAAAAGCAACAAAGTTGCTTAGGGGACTGGAGGCTAAAACATATAAAGAATGGTTGCTGGAACTGGATATGTCTAGTTTGAAGAAAAGAAGGACTAGCGGTGACATGATAGCAGTCTTCCATGCTTAGAGACCATGCAGTCTTCGGACCTCACGTTATGCTTAAGGGAAGTCACTGGTGCCTTCTTGTGGGTGGAATATAGCCTGTTCTGCACAAGGAACTCACCTATCTGACATGCAGAAGAGAACCTGTCTTGGCTTCTTCCAAACTATGGAAAAGACTCCCTTAGGAGTTGTGCTTGATCCTCACTGCCTCACCCTTTAAAAAAAACAACTCTGTGAACGATCACCTGGCTTTTAATAGTTAAAGTCATTTTGAAGTCCACCTTACATCTTATTATTTGTTATTTTTTTTTTCCCTGAAAAACCCCCATCCCCCTCCCTCCTTCTCCCCCCCCCCCCCCAACACCACAAATCCCCCACCCCCCCCCCCCCCCCCCCCCCCCCCCCCCCCCCCCCCCACCCACCCCCCCCCCCACCCCCCCCCCCCCCCCCCCCCCCCCCCCCCCCCCCCCCCCCCCCCCCCCCCACCCCCCCCCCCCCCCCCCCCCCCCCCCCCCCTCCCCCCCCCCCCCCCCCCCCCCCCCCCCCCCCCCCCCCAACCCCCCAAACCCCCCCCCCCCCCCCCCTCCCCCCCCCCCCCCCCCCCCCCCCCCCCCCCCCCCCCCCCCCCCCCCCCCCCACCCCCCCCCCCCCCCCCCCCCCCCCCCCCCCCCCCCCCCCCCCCCCCCCCCCCCCCCCCCCCCCCCTCCCCTCCCCCCCCCCCCCCACCCCCTCCCCTCCCCCAACCCAAAAAATTCTTCCAACATTAACTTTATTCAAATATATTTCTTAAAAAAATAAAAATAAAATTTTTTTATTTTTATTTTTTTTTTTTTTTTTTTTTTTTTTTTTTTTTTTTTTTTTTTTTTTTCTCCTCTCTTTTTTTTTTTTGCGTTTTGGAACATTGTTAACTGAGTTGAGTGCTCATATAGGGAACAATAAATTAAATAAAAATACCTATTAAAGATGTATTGCAAATAATTTTATGTCAAGACCCATAAAATTTCCAAAACCTTAATGTAGCAAGATTTACTTTACCATTATCAAATTATATATATTGTTTCCACTGCATGGGGAATATATTTTGTAAACATGATTATCTAACTTTCTTGAGATCAACTTTAATAAATGTCTTGAATATAGCATTATTGTATATTGGGAGGAAAACTTGCTCCTTAGATATTCCCACCTCAGGACTGGAGTTGCATTCTTCTCATAAATATCAGGTAAATGCCTTTCATTTAAAATAAATAAATAAATAAAAAATAAACACATAAATAAATAAATTGAATAGCTAAAATGCATGAGTCGATTCTTAATTGACATGTCTTTATTTTGCTAATAATGGTTATTCCTTCTGTACTACTCTCAGAACAGATGGTGCTTCCAGACTAGACTTTTCTTATTCCATCACCATTCCTTTGTGGAATTTTTTTACAGGCTGTCCAGATGTCACTGCCTTGCATCCTTTATCCCAGTGGCCCCCAACCTTTTTTGTGCCACAGCCCGGTACCGGCATCACAAAATGATCCACGGCCCGGTACCGGCATCAGCACGCATGACAAGGCAAGGTGAGCCGAGCGACCGGCCAGCCAGCCTTCCCCCGCTTCTCCCCGCCACCTTCAACTCCTCCTTTGTACCTTTGTCGATGGGCTTCGCTTCGGGACGGCTTCGGGACAGTCGCTCGGCTCACCTTGCCTTGGGTGCTGAAAGAATCCTCACGCCTTAGTTTCGTTTGAAGCCCCCCACTTCGATGAAACTAAGGCGCGAGGATTCCTTCAGGACCCAAACGCCGCTTTCCAACCGGAAAAGCTCACCCGGAAGCACTTTCTCATCAAACAAGATGGCGGCGCCCAGCAAACCGGCGGCCCGGTAGGAAATGTTCCACAGACCGGTACCGGTCCGCGGCCCAGTGATTGGGGACCCCTGCTTTATCCCATTGTTTACCTTTTCAACAAAAGCAAAAGTATAAAGAGGGAAGGAGGGAAACGTTGTACAGGGCATTTGGATTGGTAGCACCTGGATCTATTAGTAAAAACATTTTCTCATGCTAAGGGGGGGAAATCTATGGTACAACTGAATCACAAGGTATACTGGAAAAATCAATATAAGCTGTCTTTTTCAAATCAAAAGTCTTTCCTTATTATTATGGTTTGTTGTACAGTCAACCAGATGTTTAGACTGGATCTGGTATTTTTATCCACCTATTTAGTCCTTTCCAAGGACTTTGGATTGGCAAATGATGATGCTTGATGGCATCATTGCAAGCTGTTCTAACTAATCCTGTCTTTTGCAATTGACCAATGGTAATTTTATCAATGCCGTTGATGTTCAAGTTTGTTGTCAGTTGTTTTGGGATTACCTATTACTACTGGTTCAAACTTTGCTTAATAGGGGACATGGGTGCAATTCCAAAACAACTGAAGCATCACTTCAACATGAAATCATAGCTGCCAATTCTTTAGCTGATGTTGCCTTTGCACACATCAAGTTCTTATCATAATCCATCAGCATTGTATATGTATGGATCTCTAGAGGGACCACTGTGGCTGGTTTATGCCATCAACATTGATGGCATAAATAAATCAACATTGATTTTCAGATCTTGATACTTTGTGATCTTCGTGTTCTTTGTCTTCCCCAGATAATAATTATCCACAATTTCTTCTGTTCAACCCCAGTAAAATCTGGTATGTTATGTGCCAAGATTTTATTTGTGTTTGGAAATTATTAATAATTATTTGCATAATGTTGGAATCAGAACAGCCTATTCTGTACATTATAATGAAATTTTCAATTAGAAGTGAAATAAATCAAAAGTTGCTGCCTGTACAATTTCCTGCCATTTGTAGTTATCCTGTCCACATTCTGCATTATCACCCACTGCTAAGGAGAGAACAAGACTTACATTCATGGGGAAATGAGATCACATCAATTATTTCCTCAAGCCACTTTGCTGGAAGAGGATTTAAAAAGAATAGTGGGTCTTACTGTTAAAGAGAAGAATACCTTATTTGAAGGCATATCCTAGCTCAGGGGTGTCAAAACTCAATTTCACTGAGGGCCGAATCAGGGTTGTGTTTTACCTCAGGAGCCATGGTGGGCATGGCCAGCTCGACATCACTTGTGTTGGGGACACCTGTGATGGCCCAAGTGCTCTGTCAGCAAAAATGGGCTCCAGGGCTGCGTTTTCAGCTGCAATGGCTTCCTGCAACCC
Organism: Notechis scutatus; assembly: GCF_049901735.1. Taxonomy (NCBI): domain Eukaryota; kingdom Metazoa; phylum Chordata; class Lepidosauria; order Squamata; family Elapidae; genus Notechis; species Notechis scutatus. The sequence continues at coordinate 76,700,577 of NC_142010.1, forward strand.
TCTGCCAGCGAAAAAGGAGCTCGGGAGGGCTGCGTTTTTGCTGGTAGAGGCACAGTGGGCCAGTCCTTTGCTGTTTCCAGGTTGGCCCCGCAGGCCAGATCTAAGAATCCTGTGGGCCGAATCAAACTCAAGGGTGGGTTTGATACCTGTGTTTTAGATGAAATGGGTTCATTTCTGTTTTAAATGGAAAGATCCTCAAGAAGGTGAGATCTGGGGCCTTAAGCTGCCTGTCAGTAGTACCATCTGGATAACAGATTGAACAGGCACACAGGCACACAGGCTACCCAAACATTGTCTTTCCAAAATGACAATATGCATGATTGTATTTCTATTTATAAGACAGTAATTACTAAATTGGCACACATGCACACTTACAGAAGCCTGTTCTATACCATTTTGTTTTCTTTTGTCCTCATTATTGGGTTTTTCCTGTTTGCCTTTGGGTGATACTTAAGAGGAACTTTAGGGTATTTGATGCCTGTATCTATGTCACCCATGCTTATCACCAAAGCATGGAAAATTCACCTTGCTTAATAGCTTACAAATCAGATGGATCATGGCCAGCTGATTTTTTTCAAAATCGGGATTTTTTTCAAAATCGGGGCCGTGGATTTTCCCATCATATTATACTAGCAAAATACTGTCTTTGAGGAATGGCTGTGATTATTTATATTCCACGTTTGCTTACCCAGAAACAAGATATTCCTTTTACTGCTCTCAAAAGACACCTGTCAAAGAGACCTGTCAAAGAGATTACCATCTTGAGAGTCACTGAAAAACAAAAAAGCCTTACTGTTTTATCAAAAGTTTAATAAAGCTTGGCTTGGCTTTGTCAGGGAGAAAAAGAGAGACTTTTGATACCTATATTCTTTGTCCAAAAGGCAAGAATCAATCAAGAAATGATCTAAAAATTGAATGAATGATCATCAACATATGTACTGTAAGCCTTTGGATTGTGCATTTGGATTTCTTCTGAAGTTCACAAGAGACAATAAGGGGATAAAATTCAAAGATCAAGTGGATATATTAGAATTAGAATTCTTTTATTAGCCAAGTGTGATTGGACACACAAGGAATTTCTCTTGGTGCAATATATGAATTTATAACATTGTGAAATCTGCACTGGCCAATTTTTGTACAGAAATCTGTAGGAAAAATATTCTGTCCCTCCAGAATTCCAAGGAGGCAATTAATTAATGGAAAACAATCTGGAACAATAGAAGTCAAAGTCTTCTGTCCATATTTCTATATCTGTAGGTAACAAATCAAGTGAAACCAAGCTTGATTCAAATAGAATCCGATTGAACCAATAATAGATACTGACTGCTTCAGCCTGTTATTTAATTATTCTGAGTACTTTTGTTCACTTTTTTAAAAACTCTAAACCAGAGGTCTCCAAACTTGGCAACTTTGAGACTTGTGGACTTCAACTTCCAGAATTCTTCAGGCTGGCTGGGGAATTATGGGAGTTGAAGTCCACAAGTCTCAAAGTTGCCAAGTTTGGAGATCCCTGCTCTAAACAATGTTCTCCTCTTTTTCCTTCTCTGCTCTATACAAAATGTTTGCCCTGTAGGCAAACTAGGTATGAAATATAGTGCCCAGGAAAAGCAACCCTATTGCAACCTTCATAAATCACATTCATCCATAGCCAAACATGTTCTCATTGCATAAATCCTCTCAGAGGGCTTAAGGTAGTGGCAGTAACTTGGAAAGATCTAGAATCTATTTAACTACAAAAGAGAAGTTTGAACAATATATATCAGGAAGTCTGTATTATTTTTGGAAATGGACAGAGCCAATTTCTATTTGTCCAGCATAGAAAAGCAGAGTTTTTGTAATGAGTTGGAATCTTCAGCCAACAAAAAAATCCTTAAAAGTTCTGAATCCACCAAGAACCAGCCAACACAATGTTGTAGGTTGGTTCTTAGTGGACTCAGAACTTTTAAGGATTTTTGGGGGGAGGGCAAGGGCTAGAAAACAGGAAAGACATCTCTAGATAACAAAACTCAATGCCCCCCCCCCCCAAAGGAAGGAAAATGCCCACCAGGTAACACAGGACTTTCAGGGTGGGTTGAGGGGGAGGGGCGGGATATGGAAAGAGACCCATAGACTAGCCCCAGTGATTGCGCCAGCACTTCCCAAGTGCAGCAAGGCAGACTGAATGCAACATCACAATCCCTTCCATCTCTCTCCCTTATTCTGTAACACGGTGTTCAGTCACACCTGTCACATGTTGAATAAAGTGGAGCAAAGGGACAGTAACTGTTGCAAACAATCTCTGAACCTCACCCCAAAACCCACTGACTTCCAGTCTTGCCCTCCCGCCCACCTAATTACCCACATGAGTCACCCCAGTGGAAGCACCTGCTGCCTTTTAGAAAAAAAACAGCTGCCTCTTGGGTTGGGTGCAGCTGACTCCCTGTGGAATGCAGGCGATGAGGGAACTTGCTAATTATAAAGGGTGAGACCGAAGGTTTCGTCGTGAGAGCTACCCACCCATCTCATGTCCTGCCGTCAGTCTAGGAGGAGAGAAAGCTCTACTCCTCCCAAGGGCGATACAGATAAATCCTTGGGGAATCTGGTTACACACAATAGACCCCTTGCCACACTTACCTAAGGCTGCTATGCTGTATCTCAGCCCCTCTGGTAAAAAGAACCACCTGCTGCAGGTCCTCTCTGTTCCGCCTCTGTGGCATCCCATGAAGTGCTTCCAATACAAATTGCAGCCTCTTACCTTTTGAGCATGATGCTCCTGGCTCTTCTGCATGGTAGAGCCTGGTTGCTATGCTCTCCCTGCCTACGTGTGTACTCTTCCTCTTCCACTTGTTCAAGAGATGTCTTCTTTTCTCTGCACAATGGGAAGAGAAGAAAGCAGCATCCAAAACAATAAGCAGATCAATAAATATCCTCCTGGTTGTCTTTTCTGTCTATTTCCAGATTGCTGCTTCCTGACTGAGTGTAACTGGCACAGTGAGAAGAGATGTTAACACTCTCTAGAATAAAGCAAAATGAGAGAGAGAGAGAGAGAGTGAGAGAGCTGCTGGGAAGGACTAGGAACAACAGAAGCTGGCTAGTGTGCAGGTTTGCTTAGCATTAAATGGGTATTGCAGATTGTCAAAAAGAAAGACAAAGGGCAAATATTCATACACTTAGGTCTATAGAAGAGAATATCTGTTGCTCAGGATATGTGGGATTCTTGTTGCTCGATGAGCTTGGTTATTTTCTTGCAGATTTTCATTACCAAACTAGGTAATATCATCAGTGTTAGTGTCAGATCCGTGCATCTGTCATTTCTTTAGTGGAAGAAGAAAAAGTGGGGGAGGCTGTAACCTGAATATATTTAACCTTATATCGAATTTGTATAACCCACACATGATACAATGGAGGGAGAAAAGCCAGGTGGCCAGAACCTATCACCTCCGAGAGGCATAGCCAGGAGATGAGAAGATCATCAAAATTCCACAGTGAGATGTATCCGGGGAATCTCTGGAAAAAGTTTGTTCTAAAAAGGGGGTGGGGGGAAATTGGGTATGTCCTGGGAAACTGTGAGAAAGATCGTTCCTACAGAAGGGGTGGGAGGGGAATTAACATACTGGCTTTTGTTTCTCTAAATACACATCGAGATAAGGGGAGGGGTTCTAAACTCCCTTATCTATCCCTGTATGCCTGAGGGACCTCAGACGCTGCTTTGAACTCCTACGTGAATTGTCTCATCTCAATAAAGGATTCCTTTTGATACGTTTGATTCTCAGAAGTTCATTCTTGCTAATTGAATGGGAAAAAGTTCTGTAGCCAGTTAGTAGGGAGTGGGGACTAAAGCAGGGTTTTTAACACTCAAGGCCCACGGGCCAGATTCGGATCTGTCACTCTGAAAACAGCACAGGACTCGCCTGTGGTGCCTTTCCCAGTAAAAACAGAGCTTGGGAGGGCTCAGACAGCTCTCTGCTGGCAGAGAGTTGCAGGAGGTTGTCGTGGCTGAAAACGGAGCTCAGGAGCTTGTTTTCGCTGGCAGAGCACTCGGGCCACCACAAGTACCCCCGACACCAGTGATGTCAAGCTGGCCATGCCCACCCTGTCCATGCCCATCCCAGCCCACCAACCCTGATGCAACCCTCAATGAAATCGAGTTTGACACCCCTGTACTAGAGGCTTGCCTTGTCAGTGGTTCGTTGATTGGGTTGTTGTTCACCTTCAGCTTATTTGTCTGAGTTGGCAGTTCCTTGATTGGGGTATTGTTTGCTTCTTGATTGTTGGTCTAATGTTAACCTTGGTGTTAGTCTCTGCATAGCTGGGTGTTGATTGCTGGTGAGGAGGTGTTTTGATCTTTCTGTTTCTTTTCTCTCTTTTTTTGGCTTTTGATTGTCTTTTTGGAATGATATGTAGATGCTGTTTATTTCTGACAAATCAGCCATCAACAGGCACGTAGAGATAAACAATATGCACACACAAAAGGGGTTGTAGAATTGCAAGAATGTATGAGCTCTTAAAGAATGTATGACCTTTTTGGTAGACCAAGTGCTTGAGATATTTATCAAGGTAAGCATCTATCTTCCCACTATCATTACAAACTGGCAGCACAAGAAACAGCTGATCACAATGAAAAGCCATTACAACATTTACCAGAGTTTGTGATTGTTTGTTTGGAGTAGATTGCCTGCAAACTCCTATCAAATATTTGGGGATTGCAATAGTAGAAAGGGACATTCTGAACACTGCCAAAATCATTCATTGAAGCTCATGAGAGTTATTGGGCTATATCAACTCCATCTATTCAGCACAAACACTACATTTCCTCTCATCATCATGGATACTGCAATTATTGGCTCATTCAGCCTCGTTCCATCTGCATGAGTAGGAGTGACATAAAAAATGAGAAGAAGACAGAGGCTGGATGAATGCAAAAACAAAAAACAAAAACCCAAACACCTCTTAATAGTAAGAGCAATTTAATGAGAAATTTAAAGTAATAACATCTGGATCATCACTTGAACATCATTTGTACTGAAAAAAATCATAACCAATCAATTGCAAACAGCAGCTTTACTTGAAACAGCTTACATCCTGAGACAATATCTTTAACACCATGAAACAACAATATCTGATTGTCCAGGTATTTGGGAAGGATTTGATGGGTGGACAAAAATGCCAAATCCAGTCTAAGATACATTAGACTGGACCAATTAGTGTGTGACTAACAATAATAGGAGAACTAATGACCCAGCAATTTAATGGCCTCTCTTTGAATTGCAGTGGCTGGACCATCATCTGTCATGCTGCTTTAATCAGGATTCCTCCAATGAATAAGTTGGATTTGGTCCCCTAAGTGGTCATTACCAAATCTACAATTCTAGGACAGTTGCTGTTAGTGGAATAGGTTTAATTCATCCGAGCAACAATTTTCCACTCAAGAACCTGACAATATCATATTGCTTCACAATATGGCCCTAGTTACATGGAAAGTTCCATTTTCTGTTCCCCTTTCTCTGTTATGAGGATTCTAAACTCTGCTATCCCAGATTATTCTATCCCCTTTTTAAAACACTTAATTTACTGATTTCATAAAAAATATTAATAAATCTGTTCAAGATCCATGCTATCTAAAGAAACGAGAGGGGAAATGCACAGCAGCAGACCTGCAATGCAAATTTATACATTAAGTTTGATTGAGCAATGTTGGGTATAAAACTAGAAATATTCCCAGAAATAATAAACCACTGGAAGCAGGACCTTACTACAAGAACAGAGAACACACGTTTTTCTTAGGTCCTCCTAGTTTTCTTTCCAGTTTACATCTCTTCAAAAGTTCCTGTCAACTCGTAAGGAAGTTCCATTTTAAGCTCTGCAGTTTTTCATTCTTCTCTCTTCCCCTAAGATTGACAGGAGTGCAGAGTTTACAGTTAAGCTGTAGCATTTTCTTGTTCTTCTTCCTCAGTACTTGATATCCTTGCTCCCTCTACTGGCAAAAGTAGATAGGGTAAAATTCAGGAGGAATGTTGTAATAATAAAATAAGAGTAGAAAACCAGTGACGTCGTTGTTGCTGGTTAATAAATGACAAGAAACAAATGACATCCATTTCCAGATGTACAAAACATAGTTGATCCAAGGCAAATTAGCATGTTTCAACTAAGCTTTTGGAAGGTCAGATGTATGGGAAGATGCTTTCAAAGCAAAAGCATCTGATCCCATTTCAGGTCTGAGAGGAGATGGAGACTGAGAACTAGTTTTATGACTGCTTCTCATCACTGTGCACACAGGCTTTGCGGGAACCAAAAGGACCAGTCTGTCACTTCATGGACTTTTAACCCGCTAGGTAAACAAGCAAAGCCTGATAGAGTTTCGGTTGGAAGTTCATCTTCTCAGTATATGGCAGGAGCCGCTTTGAATTCACGTTTTCTTTGTTAATTTTCTGAGAACTCCTCTTTTATATGCATTTAATATTTTGTTAGTTGTCAACCAGCACCCAGAATTTGATGGTCCTCCAGGTAAAATGGCCTCCGGTGCCTAGCATTCCATACTCAGTATTTCTCAATCTTAGCAGCTCTAAGATGTATGGACTCAAGCTCCCAGAATTCCCCTGCTGCCAAGGCTGGCTGGGGAATTCTGGGAGCTGAAGTCCACACATCTTAGAGCTGCTAAAGTTGAGAAACACTGCCATAGATTATGGGGTTGGCTGGGAATTCTGACTGATATCTAATACATTTGGAAAGTGCCACCCTTTATGGAACGGTGCATGGGATTTTTCCTCATATTTGCTAGTTTGTGCTGGCTTTTATCTCTGTTTCACCACTGTCCTTACCCTGAGAAATGTTTGAATGATGCATGTAGTTTTCGCATCTTCTTTATCGTGCACACACAAACCCACAATTTGATAGAAGGTTTCTATAAAAATGTCACAATGAAGTAGAAAATAATATATCATCTAAGCAAAAGGAAGAAAAACAAAGAAAAATGATAAAGTAGCGCTTGGTAACTGGAGCCTTGGAAGCTAATCTGGACACAGTCGTGGTTTCTAATCTCAGAAAATTAAGCATGTACTGAGAGTGGAGAGTAGGTATAGGCAGACAGATTTCCTGGATCCTTTTCCTTGTATAAGACAAGAGTTTGGCAGAATTGGTGAGGCTGAGCCTTCAACTCTCAGATCAAAATATAATTTCCGCTGTTAAATACAAGTTCTGATTGGGCTCGTACAACCTTTGAAAGAATCCTTTTCAGAAGCAGATATGGGCTGTTGTTGATATATCAATTCACCAGGAAACATCATGTGTCCATGAGTCTAAGAAGGTGAAAGAGAAAGGGCCATAGGCACATTGCTAAATATATATAACCTGTTTCTGTTTCCTTAATAGCAGCTTCATCTGCAGATGACTTTTTTTTCTTTTGGAAAAATGTTTTTTGTACACTCCATGGGTGATGTCCTCACAACAACCTTGGGATCAGTTTGATTGAAGCAGAAAGACTAACCAAAGATTACCCAGAAATTTGAGCCACTTTCCAGAGAATTGAATGGGAATGCAACTGGACATTCATGCTTGTGTGGTGTCTGCTGGGCCCTTATTTCACAATCTGTGTATCTCTTGTCACTGAAAAAGTTGTCCATCCACACACTCTATTATATTATTAGCTCTCCATATAGTATAGAAATACAAATCACCAAGATTGGCCATTTTCCCCGCTGTGGCCATCTTTAGAGGGGAATTCCCAAGCTCGGATATTTTTCTCCTTTTTGTTTCTGGTGCTCCTATCTATTTTCCTATCTGCTCCTAAAATGCTGTAGGGCAAGAAGTAACCAGCTTCTTAATTGGTATGGCTTTTCCATTGATATGATTACATGAGAATTCCATGAAGTCGCCTAGATGTTATGGTTTCCTTATGGCTGTTCCTGCCATAGAAAAGAAATATTTGTGAGGGAATAAAGGAGAAAGAAAGGCTCTGGACTGGCCAAAGTACATATTACACAAGCTATAAGCAATTCACATACATTTCTGTATACAATTTAAACAGATTCCAGGGAAGGGCTCAAACAGCATGTGGACTGTAGCACATCAGAAGTACATTAACTCTTTCATCTGCCATAGACTTGACAAAACTCAATCAATCAATCAGAATAGAGCTGGAAGGGACCTTCGAGGTATAGTCCAATCCCCTGATCAAGCAGGAGACCCTATACCATTTCAGAAATGCTCCTAAGTGCATTGCTCCAGTGACCCACAACGTCTGAAGGCAAGCTGTTCCACTGGTTAATTGTTCTCACTCTTAGAAAGTTTTTCCTTAATTCCAGGTTGCTTCTCTCCTTGATTAGTTTCCATCCATTGTTTCTTGTCTTATCTTCTGGTGCTTTGGAAAATATATTGACCCCCTCTTCTTTGTGGCAGACCCCCCCAAATACTGGAATACTGCTATCATGTCACCCCTAGTCCTTCTGTTTTCTAGACTATCCATATCCAATTCCCGCAACATTCTTCTATGTTTTAGTGCATATGTTTTAATGCAGAGAAGAGCATCTTAGTTGCTGCTCTCTGCACTTTTTCCAAAGTCTCAATATATTTTTGTAATGTGGTGACCAAAACTGGACTAAGGTATGGTCTTACTAAGGATTTATAAAGTAGCATTAATACTTCACCACCACCCTGCTAAGCCTCAAGTGTGACCATCCATTGATACAAAGAGAGTGAAAGACATAATGTTATGTGCAGTGTAGTAAAGCAGCAAAGAGTATGTTGCTTGGATATTATCACTAGTAGGAGGGAGGACTGTTAATGACAGTATAAATGTTTGCATTTACTCTTTTCTTCTGTTTTATTACAAACTTAGGGCCATGGGATACAGTCTGCATAGAATAGATGGTAGCTATTTATCAGATTTTCTGAGAAGTTGGATTGTTATTTCACATAATAAGAAAGCTGGCTTTCCAGGATGAATCTGACTTTTGATCACATTAGTTCTCCACAGTTCTCTGCTTCTTCAGGTCCAGCCACAGTAGCTGAGTCAGAGCCCTTGGCAAATTGGTAAGTCATCTTCTGTCTCAAGCAGCAAGCCCATCTCCACAAGCATTGTGCTACAATAGCAATAGCACTTAGACTTACATACTGCTTCACCGTGCTTTTACAGCGCTCTCTAAGCGATTTACAGAGTCAGCATATTGCCCTCAACAATCTGGGTCCTCATTTTACCAACCTCGGAAGGATGGAAGGCTGAATCAACCTTCAGCTGAGATGAGATTTGAACTGCCAAATTGCAGGCAGGCAGCAATCAGCAGAAGTAGCCTGCAGTACTGCACTCTAACCACTGTGCCACCACAGTTAGATTTCTTTTCAGGAAACTGAGGCCAAAAGGAGGTGCTGTGTGTGTGTGCGCGCGCGCATGTATGTGTGCATGAGAGAGAGTGGGGGGGAGGGGGGAAGGAGGAAGAGGGAATGAAATGCTATGACACAGCTTTGTTCTATCAACAGAAGGCATATCTATTATTTTCAACACTGTGAAAAACAATCTGTTCCAAATCCTCTTCTATGCATCTAGTAAATATAGGAGATCTTAATTATTTCTCCAAAATGGCTGGTCTGGTTAATCTTCATCAGAACAGTTCTAAATATTATAGCATTCTAATATATTTAGCAGGCACCTGTCAAATCTAACCCTACCCAGTTTGTAAAATGGCTGTCACTCTCCTATGTGAGGTACACCCAAGGTTTGGATCTGGCTTTTTCAACAGTTACTCAGTGTGAACAGAATCTTACCACCATCTTTCTGGAATTTCTGTCTGTCCCCAAGTGACATCCTGATTCCACAGTCCAAAGTGCCATCTGCAAAGTTAGTTCTGGTGTCAACAAGTAGAAGCAATGTGAGTCACAAAGCAATTAAGCTCAAGAAATGGTGAAGTGTTGACTGTGTTGTGTCCCAAAGACACCAGTGCCAGCTGCTTCACGTGCTATCTCAAACCATCTTTCTATGTTTGCTGTTCTTAGATGGGGGTTTGTCAGCCTGGGGACAGTCATAAAGCAAGATTAAAAACCCAGAGTAACTAATTGTTTATGACTCACTGTCCTTGGTCTTTGGCCCTAAGAAAGCAGCCCTTCCCTTCTCTTCATTTTCCTCGGCTGCCCCCTTGTTAAGATGTCAACAGTCCACAAGAGCCACACATTCCGAGCTTCAAGGCAAAGTAAACTGGTTTAAAATGTGACATGAGTGTAACAAAGATTTAAACGTTTCTTTCATGTGCGTGAAAGCTGCACGTTTTTTGTTTGCAAAAGTAATGTTTGCAAAAATTGACAAGAAATGGGTTGATTTAGTAGAGGCAACACAGCCAGATGTTTAGACTGGATTTGGCATTTTTATCCACCTATCCACCTATCCTTCCCAAGGTCTGAGATATCCAGATGTTTTATTTATTTTTATTTATCACATTTATTTACTGCCCAACTCATGATTCAAGGTGACTCTGAGTTCGCTTGATGTTGTACCTCAATGGTGTTAAAGGTATTGTTACAGGATGTAAATTGTTGCAAGTAAAGTTACCTTTTGGAATTGACTAATAATGGTTTTGTTAGTGCTGATGATGTTTATTATTATCATGGTTACATTATTATTATTATTACACAGTATGCTATGAAATCATTGATATCTTTGCTGAGTGCTTGCAACTAAAAACAGGTTTAGTTCAAACAAGAGATATTTCTCAGTAATCACACCTAATCAAAATAATTAATTGATAACTTTCAGAAAATAAAAATAAATAAGAAAATGCATGTATAATTTATTGTAGTTCTTTTTATTTTCTGTATATTTAGAACTTACTGGTTATTTATTTACAGAGGAAAAATTCAGCAAAACAATCCAATCTAACTCAGCAAACTTTTTTACATGTATATAATCTTAAGATTAGGAAACAATTGGAAATAGATCTTCCTTGCACCAGTCCTTTAACGTGGGAGAAACAAAGGAGTTGAAAGAAATTTTAGTAGTATTAGTAGTTTAATTAAACCAATTCAAAGAAGTGAACCAAAAGAAACATAATGAATTGATACTGATATTCCAAATATAATAGACTAAATTTCAGATATGAAACAAAAATATTCAAATATTTCCTTTGAAGAATAAATGCATTTATTCTTAGCTTTTAGAATGCTAAACCATGTAAGTCCTTGTTTATTACTGAAATGGGTATATTACAAAAATCTCCTGCCTATAGAAACACAGACATGAAATATTTCAAAGCCATTTAATAATTCAAGTCTAATAATTTGTAGTATAAAAAAATATGCTTTGCTTTACTATGAAGAGTATCTACCGGTATCATGCTCTAAATTCATAAAAGGCATATGGTCACATTCTCTCAGCCCAACCCACTTCACAAGGTTGTTGTTGGAAAAATAGGTAGAAGTATTATGTACTCTACTTTGACTTGTACAAAAATAAAGATGGGAAATTATTAGTTGTTTAGACAGGATTTGGTATCTTTATCCACCTATTGAGTCTTTCTGGATCTGGGACAGGCAGACATTGTTACTTTTTTATTTATTCAATTTATATGCTGCCTATCTCCCTGATAAGACAACCCTGGGCAGTTTGTTTGATGATGTTGTATCATTATTATTTACTCCTTTCTCACCTCCAGACTTCGAAATAGTACTTCAATGAATCTCATTAAAAAGATGGAAGGGTAATCACAAATATCCAAAATATTTTTTTTAATTATTTAGGCTTATAAAATTACCTTAAAAACACATGCAAACAAGATAAACTTGAGCAGGCATAATGAAGAAACATAAACGTGCTTTTGTTGTCAAGTTCTGCAGATTATTAAATTGAGAAAAAAGAATAAGGCAGCCTACAAGAAGAAAGCAATTAGTCCAAAGCCAAATATATACCAAGAAGGTGAAAGATAGAAAGTCATCTGATCAGCTACAGATAATCCTCGACTTATGACTTCATTTAACAAGAGTTTGAAGTTACAATGGACTTGGGAAAAGTGACTTACTGTAGTACCTGTCCTTGAAGTTATGACCATCACACCATCCCATAGTCACATGGTCAGAATTCAAGCACTTCGGCAACTGGTTTGCATTTCCGACAATTATGCAGCATCTTGCAGTCATGTGATTGTGATGTACAATCTTCCCAGCTGACTTCCAACAGACATTGGGGGAACAGACTTACTTAATGACTTTCTTGATCACTACTAGTTTCATTTCATTGGCTGAGTTCACACACTATGTTAAGTCATAATGTGGTTTGATTGTTTAATAATTTATTTATTTATTTATTGTTAACAGGTAAACTCTACCACAGTAGCTTGCCACCACTGTTGTTTGTGTAAACTCAGTCATTGTGGTCTGCCACTGGCACTTGTTCAACAAACCATGAATTGATGTAATGGGTGAATCCAGGTAATGTATATTTTCTGCATCTCTGCTGTATGTAATGGTTGCTATTAGTGGAACTCAATCAAAGATATAAGGGGGAAATAAGTTGATTTATTTTTGAGAGATCCATTTTGAAGTTATGCCCTCTCCTGTCAGCTATAATCACACAAAGAAGATGCCCACATCCATTTTAAAGAACTGGTGAAGTTTTACTACAAGTTTGATTAGAGTACTGATAGCAGAGCAAGTCAGTGAACAGTAGAGACCTGGTCTTATTGATTCATTCCGCTCCTTTCTTCATATAGGGAAATCATGACTGAGTTCCCACATTGTGGGAAGGCATTGTTTTAACCATGCTTCTTAAATAAACATAGTGGCCTAGTTGGCACATAATATTATGCCATATAGTATATTTACAAACCCAACAATGATTGGATTTACACATATGAAGTGCACTGCAGTCATCTTTACCAGGTAGACCAGACAGGAAACACAACCAGATAAACTAACTCTACTTTATTGTAAAGCTATAGAACAGGAGTCTTGCAAGTCTGAAAGTAAAATTCTCCCACAGTCTCCTTTACAGCCTGAAAAATTAAGATGGGTCCCTTCTGAGTATCTTGCTCCACCCACTAAGCATCTACAGGCTATGCTATCTCTTTTTGGACCATTCTCCAGGCAGCACCTTTTTCACCTGTCACCCAATGTCTTTCCCGCACATTATGAAAATTGCTGATCATGATGATGATGATGCAATGTGGTCCATACCCTGAGCCCCTGTGTTTTACATCCAGGGAAGCTTTAAGTCAGCCTTTCTTCAGGGCTGCCCCTGGTGATATGGGGCTGCAGGTGCCAGAATCCTCACCAGCATAGGAATATAAATCCTCCTGCTGAGGAAGTAACAGATAAATCATACTAGCACGGATGATGTTACCTAGTTTGGGTAATGAAGTGTCTGTATGGAAACAAGAAAACTCAGAAAGCATCAAGGGCCCCTCAGATAAATCTCTTGCTAAGTAGGATGACAATCCAAGCTCTTATCCTCAACCCAAAAAAACTGTGCAGGAATATGGTGGGAGGAACTAAGAAAAACTTGAGTCTATAAGTGTCTGACACCAAGTCAGATGCCTTTGATGTGGAATATATGCATGAATAAAATTTCCAAGAAAACAATGTTGGACTTTTGGCATTCTAAGAGAATCTGTTTTGTGGAAGCCAATAACAGACTTCCTTCCCTCTCTTGAGGATTTTGGCTAGTTTTTCACCAACTTGACTGTCATGTTCCTTCCTACCTGTTTCTCTTGCCTACTTAGCCTTTAATATGACTTTAGTTCCTAATGGTATACATACTGTATAGTATGTAAAACTGGGGCTCAGTTTCTATCATCTGACCTAACCTATGATTTGGCTAGGACTGGGCTTGGAATAAGTCACTTGGCTCCTGACTTTTTGACCCACATAACAAGGCCTGAGTAATGATAAAACATAATTTAATAATTAATTAAACTTGTGAATCACCTGACTCTATAAATTCTGATCCAGATCAGATGAAGATTCAGATTTTTTTCCCCCCTAAGTACACCACTTCCTTGTTTCTTTCTTCCCAAACACCCATGCTTCCTCCCCTGTCTGAGACAACAGCAAGTCTTTCTCTAATAGCAACAGAGGCCTATTTGGTTTTTAACTCCTAGGAATGAGTTGATTACATTTGTCCACTAGAGTAGCATATAGAAAAAGCCACTAGCTTCCAGTGTTGAGAGTCTGACAACTAGTTTGACTCTCGGGGAAATCCGTATCATTCTGGGTACGTTAGTCTGGAGATATAATGGAAAGGCTGAGTTCAAGGCATAAATTCTTCCTTGATAGTCATTGGTGAGGTGGAAACTAGATTGGTGGTGCTGCTGCAGATGCCGCCTATAGGGCCGGGAGTGCCGACCGCTGGTGGGGTAGGTGTGGTTGTACTGGCCGGCTGCGTTTGCTGCTGCATCTTCTTCTTGTTCACTTTCCTCTCCTTTGCTCGCCGGTTCTGGAACCATATTTTCACCTGCAGAGACAAATGAAGGCCATAAAATTAAGAAAGGGCTTAGGGAAACAGTTCCTCCTAATCTATCATAGTTTACCATTAATATGAAGGATTGAGTGGTGAACTGTTACTTATTTTCACAAAGGAACAGAATGGATTTGTAGATAAATATTGCAGAGGAAATGCTTTGCAAATTTCAGAAAAGTGTGCATACTGAAATATGAGTGCATTTTTATTCATATAACGGTTCAGGGAGCAATTAAAATGAAACAAATTCTTCATGCTTATATAAAAGTCCATCCATTTATTTCCAAATGAATATTAATTTGTGTATATATAAATGATAGTAAATATCCGGAACATTGGCCACTCTGCTTAATTAGCCTGTGTAATTTAAAAACAGGGTGATGGTTTGCAACTGGAGGGATTTCTGAAGCACTCACCTGCCGCTCAGTGAGTCCAAGGGCTGCTGCCAGCTCTGCTTTCCGCCGGATGGTGATGTAGCGACTGTAGTGGAATTCCTTCTCCAATTCCAGCCGCTGGTGGTCTGTATATACAACGCGGTACTTGTCTTTTGTTCTGGTCTTGCCTAACAAAAACAAACAGTTGTACATGGTGTTAAATATCTAGATATAAAATATGTGAGGCAATTGATGGCCATAATAATAAGGAAGGATGCAAGATTGTGAAATAGGAGGAGGTGGGGGAAATCACTGAGAGGTGGAAGAGGTGATGGGAGAGGAGAGGAAATACTGCCACAATATGTTGTTTTGGTAGTGGATACTCACTTTCTGAAAATTAAGGGCCGTGCATTTTGTTTTCATATGTATATCCCTTTCAAACTATGATTCAGTTAAATCAAAATTAAGCAATTCTGTTTTATAAAAATTCTTATCAATGAGATTTAAAACTGTTGCATTGCTAAACCTTCATTATTAATAGTGAGGAATTTGAATTCATCCCAGGCTGGTCACTTGCCTGTGACATGTTTTATTTTGTTAGTCCTTTATTTGTATCCCACCTTTATTATTTTTATGAATAATTCAAGGCAATGAACATAAACAACACACCTCCTCCTCACTGGTGGGATTCAATTTTTTTTACTACTGGTTCTGTGGACATGGTTTGGTGGCTGTGGCTTGATGGGTGTGGCAGGAGAAAGATATTGTAAAATCCCCATTCCCTCCCCACTCCAGGTGGAAGGTTAGTGCAAAATCCCATTCACCCCACTAACCTGCTTTCCAGTTCTGTTCTCCTGTGCAGGGCAACAAAAGAACACCCAGCTGATCAGCTGGGACTTGGGAGGTAGAGAATAAATGGGGCATGGCCAGTCAGAGGTGGTATTTGCTGGTTCTCCGAACTACTCGAAATTTCTGCTACCGGTTCTCCAGAACTGATCAGAACCTGCTGAATACCACCTCTGCTCCTCCTCCTGTTTCCCCACTGTTACAACTCTAGGGGACCAGTTGGACTGAGAGACAATGACTGGTCTAAGACACCCAACTGGCTTTTATAGTTAAGAAGGGACTTGAACTCACAGTGTCCTGCTTTCTACTCTGGTGCCTTAACCACCAGACCAGCGTTCCCCAACCTTTCCAGGTCGGTGGTCCGGCCGAGGGGAGAAGAAGAGGGGATGTTTTGTGTGAGGGGCAGGCACACCCCACACAGCTAGTGCAAGTGGGGCTGTGAGCGCCAGCGCCTGAAGTTCACACATGCTCCCACACTGTTCATGCGGTCCAGTTCTGAATGTGGTAGTGGGCCACAGCCCAGGGGTTGGAGACTGTTGCACTACACCAAAGATTAAAAGAGGTTACTGTTTTTCTGTTACTATTACTTATTTTCTCTCTGAAAATTACATTTTTATACTAGAAAACAAAACAGATCTGAACATGATTAATCAATGTTTATTTAACTTTTTTTCTTCCCTTCCTCCTCCATTTAGATCTAATTTGACAGGATCCAAATATTTTCTGTAGCACCAATGCAGCAAACATTATATGAAGGTCTTCTATCCCTTTTGTCACAATGTTTTACAGTTTTAAAACAACCAGTACACAATCCAGCAATCTACTAGTAGACTAATTCAGTAAGATTTTTTCCTCTCATCTACAGAACCCTGCAGACTTTCAAAATCTGCTCTTAAAAGTTTGAATTTTCCTGAGCACATTTTGAGAATGCTGTAGGCTACAGGAGGAAATGTTTCCTCACAAATCAGTGAACTTCTTTCTACTGACCAAAAAAAATAAAAAATTAGTGGATTCTACCAAATCCACTACAAAAAAATCTGGGTGGATGAACTGCATGTCATATTCCACTCGCCTCGGTTTTTATTCTTTAAAAAAAAAAAGTTCAAATTCTTATTCAAGATGTGCAGGAAGTGTGTCCAAGGGACTGCTTGCATCTTGCCAGAATTTTTTTCTGTTCCACCTCCAAGTTTGGGGAATAGTTTTCTTAGAACTTGTATATTTCCACTCTCGTAGAATACAGATTGCTCTCATGATAGTGCAGATAATATAAAGAAATGTATATATAAAATGAAACTCTATGACTGGCTGCTACATAATGTGGTGAGTCTTTCTAGAAGTCATCCAGATGCTAATTCTCACGTGCTATTTTCCAATGCTATGATTCTGGCATTCTCTCTAGCTGCGCCTTATTAATTTTACTTCAATTTTTCTCAAATTAAAAACAAACAAACAAAAGTAATGGACTTTGAAGATGCAGATAAGATGACTATTGACACTTCCAATTTTGGGTTTGGAGAAGACTCCTGACCTTGTGGACAACTAAGGGAATAAACAAATGGACCATGATACAAATCAACTCAAAGCTCTCACTCAAGGTACAAATGACCAGACTCAATTCATCCAACTCTGGAGATAATATGTAAAGACTTAGCTCTCTGGACAAGGCTCTAATGCTGGGAAGGCTGGAAGGAAAGAGGAGCAATTTGGTTTCATTGTATATATAAAAATACAATTTGGTCAGGTGTAATTTATATGAAAAATTCTAGTGTAATTATTTATATCAGTAGCGAATATTGTATGTATGTATGTATGTATGTATGTATGTGTAATGTATGTAAGTAATGTATGTATGTATGTAATGTATGTATGTATGTATGTATGTATGTATGCATGCATGCATGCATGCATAATATGATTTAGAGGTGTGTGTTTTTCCTTTTAAAAAACCCCAGGAGCCTCTTGAAACTACTACTTTTCTTTTTTATTGTTAGAAATGCTGTTGCGGTTACATAACAACTGGCACATGGAGAACTGAGAATTTTCATTATTATTTATTATGCATACTGATAACAAAACAGAAGGCTTTCATCTCTTTAAATATTGTGTCCCAGAAGCTCTTTTGGATATGTTAGCATTTAAAACTACTTCAGATTAAATTTTTCACAAATGTACTGAACCACGTGGAATCCTATATTCCATTAATTCTCCAGTTTGAGTCTGTGAAGCCTTATTACAAGTAATGTGCAATAAAAATACTCTGTATATCCTCATGAAAGATAAGCATATAAAAGAAGCACAGTACAGGTAGTCTCAAATATCATGTCCGGGAAGAAGAGCTAACCGATTCGCCCCTTGGCCTCCCTATACAGTACAGAGGTCATGTGGCACCATGCCAAAGCAGGCACCATTTTAGAGCAGGTGTAATGAATTGTGGCTGCTCCCAAAATGGGCCCACTTCTGGGACATCATGCCACGCAGCCTACATGTAGGAAGGCCAGGACAGCTCCATGTAGCTTCCGTTTAGAAAGACTACTTAAGCAGACCAGCTGCTTGCCAAAGGAGATATATGAAAAAATAAGATGGACAGAATTGCAATGGGTGGGGGGTGGGGGGTAGGGAGGTGAGGGTGGGGAGGTGGGGATGGGACCCAGTGGGGTGGGAAGCAGGCCCAAAGCCTGGTATGCTGATCAACTGATAGAGAGATAATGGGTGACTGAGTGGCTTTACTAACATTGACAACTTCTTTATGTAGTTCCCATAACTTCAGGGGATGCAAGCATTTCATAAAGTGTCCTTGCATGCCATCATATTTCCCCAGTGTAATTTTCACAGCAAGGCAAATAACCTCACACAAAAGCTGTAAAATTTAAGTGAGACAGGAAAAGTAAAGTCATTGAAACAGATTTTGAGTAGGAAGGAGATTTCAAGCATGAGGAATAAAAGATGCCCAGAAAAGAAATGAAAAATATTAAATGCTTATAATGTCATTCAGCAATATTTCTACTAAAGCAGCTTGTAAATATATATATTTATATATAATCTTCACACATTCTAATTCAAGAATCAGTTATTTTTAAAACAATACATATTTTTTAAAGATTAAAATGTTCAGGAAAATTAAGAGATATTTGTCTGGCTATAAAAAGAAAATATCATTGGTCTTTGATGATCAATGAAGGAGAATTCTACAAATGGGTGCAACAATCATTAATGTTTTGCTTGTTTCCAAGGAGATGTTCCCACTATTGAAAGAGTTCCAATATGTTCAAAGCATTGGCTCCAATGAATCCTAGCTTCTAGAAATCTTAAAACTGCATTACTCCTTACTAATAAATGAAATGGTTATCCCTTTCCAAGACAGTCATAATTTCTACTGTAAGACAAGGTCAGAGAAGATGTTCCATATCACTGAGTGAACATGAATGTTTTTGCATGTACAGTATGTTAAAGCTAAATCTAAGAGCAAACCCAATCAAAAGCCTTATCCATCAAGATGAATTAAGCCCCTGTAGAAAAGCACTGAAGAGATGCCCCTGAACCACCTACTCAAAACAAAGAAAACTGATAAAATAGATAAATACACTCATCAATATACTTTGTAAATGAAAGTATATGTTATGATATTAATGTAGTTACTTACCAAGCACATCTAAATTATATTAAAGTAACCAAAATATCTTTACAATCCCCAAGGCATGTCACAAGTTTTGAGCACCCCTAATGTTTGGAAATTGAAAGTTGAAAAATTTGACACGCCCTAATGTAGTAGGTCTCAGAATCAATCATTAACATTTTTATCCAGAACCAACAGCCTGTGGGTAATGGGAAAGACGCTTGATTGGGACCATTGATTTAATATATTTTCCATTTAGTAAAGGGATACAAAAGTAGGACAGGATAATTTACTTTGCCCTAACAGGGAACCTGTGTACTGCCTTGAGCAGTGCTGTCTTGACAGCTTTAATATGGGACCAAGCAAAGAAAAGCCCGGTTGGTTGGTTGGCTGGTCGGCTGGCTGGCTGGACCAACAAATAGGTGCATATGCACATACACACATACAAACCATATATATATATATATATATATATGTAACTGTTGGATTTTCTGCCATTAGGAGAAGAATTCATTAATTGCTCTCCCTGTTATATGACTGGAAAGGAAACAAGTTTTGACTAATAGCTAGACCATGATAGCTAGACCATTTACTGGAACCTGATCCTTGGGGTGGATGGGGGTTTTCTGATTCTCCTGCTTCCCAACTGCCACTCATATTGTGGAATTAATACTGTAGCTAATTTTGAAGGAGTGTGTGAGTGAGGAAGGCTATCTGTTTACCCAAAGGCTGTTCTCATCTACTTTACTGGGAAGTCCTCACCTATCTTTTAGATTAGATCCCTCTCACATTCTTTTTATCCTTTTATGATCTCTCTTATGTCCAGTATATTTCTTTCTTTTTCCCTCTCATTAGTCTATCTCAGCCCCTTGTTCATTACCCCCCCTTTCTTTCTCCCAAGCTTTTTCTCTGCTTTCTCTTATGTCTTGTCCTCATTCATCATTCTGTTTTTCTCATAATTTTGCTCTGTTTCTCACTGTCTTTTTTGCCCTGTCCAAATCAACCATAAGGATAGTTGGCAGATGCTGGATTCCTGCTTCACACAGGAATGCTCTCAATTGAGTTATTATTATTTTTTCCATGTGCATCTTGCAATCCTGTATTAAAACTGACTTGAATAATAAGAACCCTGAATAATGCCTGACTAATGCTGTGAAAAATCATTGCCCAATGATTGATCAATCTTTCTCCCAAAAGAAAAGGGATACTTTGCAGAAGTCAAAAGTTGCAGGACAAATCCTAGCCCCTACCACACCATCACCATGGTCTCCAATAGAGCATTGTAACTACACACATTTAATAGCAATAGCACTTAGACTTATATACCACTTCACAGTGTTTTACAGCCCTGTCTAAGTAGTTTAGAGTTGGCATATTGCCCCCAACAATCTAGGTCCTCATTTTATTGATCTCAGAAAGATGAATTGCTGAGTCAACAGCAGTTGACTGGTGAGACTGGTGAGACTTGAACTGCCAAATTGCAGCCAGGCAGCAGGCAGCAGAACTAGCCTGCAGTACTGCATTCTAACCACTGCGCCATCACGGCTCTTAATAGTTGTGTTGGGAGGCAAATGGAAAATCCCTTTAACATTAGATCAGATAAATATGGAGTTAGAAAATTTCCTATGGGCGGGGGATGAGACAAAGGTTGTATCTTGATGGCAAACAGCATCTTTAAAGAATGGCTAGTAAATGATCTTCCAGCCAGTGTTAAGAGGACATAACAAGCCTAAAGACTTCACTAGTCACTGCAAGCAATCAGGGACTGGAATATTAAGCACTAGTGCTTTGGAGAAGAATGCAACATAGATAAGAAAGGCAAAAAAGGGACTTAAATGGCTGCTACTGTTCAGCCTAGTTTAACATCTGTTACGATATTAATATAGACTGGGAAAATTTAGCATTAGTTTATAACATGCCATTTCATTCAAGCTATTTTGTATTTATTTAGCATATAGCATGTCATACATGGATTTGCAATATATATATAAACATTTCCCCAAGATTAAAAACACAATAAAATATGAATGCTAAAAAGATCTATATTCTGATACCAATGACTAGGCAGTCTAACCATTTTTATGGGGGGGAAATCAGATACTGAATTAGTATGTACCCTCAGCTAACAGCTGGCCACGGTATGATCTACAGTTTGATCTGGGACCCCACTGGTGGACTGAGGGGAAGATACTATGCCTCACTTATAGACTGAGTCCGGGTAGACACCATGTGAGGTATGAATCCTATTGTCCTTTGCTGGCATGATAGTTCAAAGCCTGGCACCTTTTTCATGAGGTCATTTATATGTCCTCCTGTATCTGGACGTTCAGCAACCCATTTGGCTTTTCCTTGGGAATCGATGTTACAGTTGTTGAACAGATATTGTGCAAGTGCCAATGGGGGCTTCCTAGATTTGAACCTTCCAGATGATACATGAGGAAGGTCAGCATGCATGGGAAGTAGTGAGCTGTTCATAATTTTTCTACATTCTCTCACTTGCCTTTGTAAAATGGGGTGGGTGGTTGATATATGATTCAGAATAGGAAGCCAGAAATTCAAGAGTGGTTTTAATACATCGTCTTATAATCTTCATCTGTTGTTGAGTCTGGAGTTGAACTTACTTGTATGACAGATGTTAGGCCATACAGGGGCACAGGATTCTGCTGCTGAATAGACTAGCCCAGGGGTAGGGAAACTTGGCTTTTTTTATCACTTATGGACTTCAACTCCCAGAATTCCTGAGTGAGCCATAAAAGGTTCCCCATCCCTGGCCTACTGGTTTTTCAGTTGTGAGGGAAATCAATTTTTGACTTGAATGGGACTGTTTAATATACAAATGTAGGACATATTCTTTATATGTCCTACATTTGTATATTAAGCAGTCCCATTATTCTTTATATATCCTACATTTGTATGTTAAACAGTCCCATCGAGTCAAAAATTGTTTTCCCTCACAACTGAAAAACCAGTAGGCCAGGGATGGGGAACCTTTTATGGCTCACTCAGGAATTCTGGGAGTTGAAGTCCATAAGTGATAAAAAAAGCCAAGTTTCCCTACCCTTGGACTAGCCCTAATGCTGATGACCTGAGGGTGGCAGTTGAAGCTCCCTATTTAGTTCCTCATCATTTCTGCAGTATTTTGTGCAGTATATAAACAGAGCTATAGTGTCAAATAATCCACTTTTTATTATTAGATTCAGCTGCAAAAGTACTATGATATTGCAAAAAAAAATATCTGATGATGGATAAGTCCCCCCACCCCCCGCAGTGCATGAGAATTTGTCACCAAGTTAGATGATCAATGTTTTCATGAATGTGGCTCCATTAGTGATGTTTTTTAAAGACTCAAGTGTAAGTGCATGACAACCTGTACTGGGATGGGACATCTTGGCCAGTGGTGGGATCCAAATTTTTTTACTACCGGTTCTGTGGGCGTGGCTTGGTGGACATGGCAGGGGAAGGATACTATAAAATCTCCAATCAGAGGTGGTATTTGCCGGTTCTCTGAACTACTCAAAATTTCTGCTACCAGTTCTCCAGAACTGGTCAGAACCTGCTGAATACCATCTCTGTTCTTGGCCCACAGAGGAGAAAAGCCTAATATTTCAATACTACACGAACTTTCATGTAGTAGAAAAATTAAAATGAGATGATAGAAATGACCTATCTCTTTATTGTTACCGAATTGGCACAAGACATTTGAGAAACTGAAAGAATACTGTCAGAAGGAGAAATGGTGCCCAGTTACGTGATTTATGACCAATTAGCTATTAGTAATAAAATCGTAGCAGCAGGTGGCAAGTGATCAGCCCAGGGGAAATATGTTACTTTCTAGTCAAACAACCAAGCCCAAGCTAATCAGTTCCTTTTTTTTCCTCCTTGCATCAAAGAAACAATGTGCATTTATAGAATATGCATAAATACATGCTTTTATTTGTGTATTTATTTAAATTAGTAAATAAAAACATACACATAAAGCTGTGTAACTACTCAGTCAAATAGTGCGCACATTTAAAAGCAACAAATGTCAATCATGAAACATTATATGTGACAACCAACACCTTGCATTACACCTGGGAAGCCTCTGGCAACCAGTACAATTTATAAAGTAGCAGTGTTGCAGATGCATTTTGAAGGACTCTCATAATTACTTTGTAGCCATAACTATTTGCACCACTGTTTTCTGGAGCAACTGTAGTTTCTAGAAAGTCTTCAGGAGCATCCCAAGGCAGAGCACATTGCTGTCATCAAAATGCAGTGACCAAGGCATGAGTGACCATAAGTAGGGCCTCCCAATTGAGAAATTGGTGCATATGGTAGATTTGTGCAAAGGTCCTCCAAGTCACTGTTCCTTCTATTTTTCAAGTAGGAGCTGAGAAATGGCCCCCAAAATGTGAAACTGGTCTCCATGGGGCAACCCCATGCCCAACTAGAGGTGAACAATCTCCAAATCCAGATGGTCCCAAAATCCACTTGATCTTCTAAGGTTGAGCCTGTTTTTGATCTTCTAAGGTAGGGCCTGACTGAGCCTGCTTTTCTTCATCTCAAACCCAAAGGCATCTTATTCACATGGACTAGAACTGAGCCTGGGCCAATAAACTGAAACTGAATCTGAACTGGAGCCAGAGTGACATAGTTGTCCCTGTAGTTATTAAGCAGATACCCTTAGGATCAATGCAGTCATGTGAAACCTCCAACATGGGCTTTTTTCAATAGGTCAGTACTAGGCATTTTTCCTTATTGTACTAATATGATGGGAGTATCGTGTATGTATAGAAGATAAGACTCAGTAGCCCCTCATCAGTCTTGCATGTATTCACTGTCTTCAGGGCACTCTGTCCTATTTATATTTGAAAATATCAAGCTGCTGATGCCATATATGAACTTTTGCCAGGATCACAGAAAGAGGAAGGAGCTCCACTTAGCCAAGTCTTACAGTTAGCATAGATTGTGTCAAAGAGATGTGTAATTTGTGGATTCCCTTTTCATTTACCAGGATCACTATTGCTTTTCACTGGAAAAGGTTTAGGTGTCAATTGACACACAAAGGAAGATGTTCATGGGACACAAAATGTTACAACGGAAGCCAGAAGATTCTACTATTTGGGTTCCATTGCCAAAATCTCAAGATTCCAACTTTCAAAGGTAAACATTGAAGTAGAAATTGATAAAGGCTGAATAGTCAAGTGTTTCTGTAAGAGTTGCACCTTTTTATATAATGGAAGTGCAGAAGTAGAAACCATGAAAATTGTCAAATTTCTGTTGTCCTTGCAGTTTTTAATCTTACGACAAAAGTAATAGCAACCATGGAAAAAACCAAAAGGGCTAAACTGTTCCAATGAGAGCAGAAAAAAATGTCATTATACAGTGATATCTGTTTCTTTGAGAGAGGGGTTTGCCCTTTGTCTTGAATAAGGTTATGGTGTATCTGCTCCTCAAGAAGCCATTGCTGGATCCAAATAATCCTGGATAATTTCCATCCAGTCTCCGACCTTCCTTTTTTTAGAGAAAGTTGTTGAGGAGGTATTTGGGCTTTGATCGTGGAAGTGAATGGATTAGCTGGATCCATTTCAGTCAGGTTTCAGGCTAGATCGCAATTCAGACATAGCATTGGTTGCACTTGTTGATGACCTGTGCCAAGTCAGGATGGGAGTAACGTGTCTATCCTTGTGTTCCCTGATCTCTTAGCAGTTTTTGATACCATCAATCATGTTATCCTTCTTGACTGGCTCCAAGGTTTGGGGGCGGGAACTATTTTATAGAGATTCTCCTTTCTTAGTGGCCAGTTTCATTCAATATTAACAGGGAGAGGATTTGAGTCTCCCTGTTAATATTATTGTTAAATCCACAGCCTCTCACTTGTGGGATGCCAGTCTCCCAGAATTGTTGAAAGACAGGCAACCTTTAAATTGTGTAGCTAAATAAATATCAATTTGAAGTTGATGCATAATTACTTTTGCTGTTGCAACAAAGGCCACTGCAAAGAAGTTTCCCTGATATAAATTCCAACTTTATCAAGAGTTAGAGACATTACCAATCTTCATAGAGAAAATATACCAGGCTAGTGTTTCATCCAATCAATCTTCTTCTATCTTTTTCTCAAGACAGACAAACTAGATTGTAATAATTAATTTGTCTCCTGATTGCAAAGTAGGGTCATCTGGATCTATACAGTTCAAATACAGTTAGAATATGTGAGAAATGTGTTAGAGCTGTGAGATGCTCTTTAGTACATCCATATATTTTCTCCAAAATGAATACTAACATTGATTGCTATACTGACTGTTAAGTAGCAAAAGAAAGTAAGGGATCCTTATGTTCCTTGGCCATCATCTAGTGGTTATCCAGATTTGTGGAGTGGAGATGCAGCCAGTGAGTTGTTGAAGAGCTGGAGTTTAATACAGATTTAAGAATGTGGTGCTGCAGAATTTCTTCAGTAACAACCATTAGCAAAGCAAAATTTGACATATAAGAATGTTCTTCCTTCCTTTGACAGGCCATCTGACCAGCAATGACTCTGGGCAGCTTATAATTACAAAAACAAAAAATTACAAATGATCAAGATCATGAATGAAAACAATATACAACTGAACACACATTCCACACACACCCTCCAGTCAACCTTAATTCTGTTCCAGAAAACAGTCTTTAATAGAAGCCTGAAGGTCATTAAGGTGGGAACCATTTATGAAACAGAAGAACATGTAAAAATGTGGACATTATTTGCAATTTTGTGTGTGTGTTTCAAAATTTGTTTTATGTTCTTTGTCTCTATTTTATATGAATTTTGGGAAAGGAGATAATTTCCAAGAAATAATACAAATTTTAATAAATATAGGTTTCATTACTAACATCTTAGAAATTATGTAATCCTGGGGGGGAATTTGACTTGAACATTGACCAAACCCCAAGGTTCTATCTTATACCTTGTCAATCCCTTCATAAATGGTTTAGATAAGGGGATAGAAAGGGAACTCATCCAATTTGCTAACAATACCAAGCTGGGGAAAATAGCCAACACTTTAGAAGATAGGCTTGACAAACTTGAACACTGGCCCTATCCAACAAAATGCAATTCAGTGGTAAGAAGAAGTATGCCACTTAGGCAAGAACAACCAAATGCATAGAACTGGTTCAACAGCAGTAACTGTAAGAGAAGTCTAGGAGATCTAGTGGACAACTACTTGAATATGAACGAGCAGTGTGCTGCAGCTACCAAAAGGGATAACGCAATCCTAGTCTGAGTCAACAGAAGAATAGTATCAAGATCATGTGAAGTATTAGTACTCCAATATATAGTAGTAGTGTAAGACCATACTTGAAACATTATGTCCAGTTCTGGTCACCATGATAGAAAACAGATCTTAAGATTCTAGTACGAGCGCAGAGAAGAGCAACAAGGATGATTAGGGGTCTGGAGGCTAAAACATATGAATGAATGGTGGAAGGAACTGGATATGTCCAGTCTAGTAAAAAGAAGGACTAGGGGTGATATCAAGGGTGGGATCCTACAGGGTTAACTACCGGTTCAGTGATTTACGAGGTTCGATGATTTACTATGTGCTTCCCTGCACGCTGCGTGCTGCGTACATGCCTGTAAATCGTCATCAGCACACTGCGTGCAGAGAAGCAGCCTTTGAAAAAGCACTTTTTTCCTGCTTTTTCAACCGCAGCTGTGCCTCGTTCAGCAGCTGAAGTTGAAAAATCAGGAAATAAAGATCAGGTAAGAGCCCGGGTGGGCGGGCAGGTGGGCAAAAACATCAGCAGACATAGAACCGGTTCTATGTCTGCTGCTCTTCAGAGCTACTGAGGTGGACAGAACCGGTAGAAACCCACCCCGGGTGATATCAGTTTTCCAATGTTTAAGGGCTGTCCCAGAGAGAAAGGGTCAAGTATTCTCCGAAGTACTTGAGGAAAGGACCAGAAACAATGGATAGAAACTTATCAAGGAGAGATACAATCTAAAACTAAGAGGACATTTTCAGACAGAGAGAGCAATTAATTAATGGTAGGGCTTGCCTCCAGAAGTTGTGCATGCTCCATCACTGGAAGTTTTCAAGAAAAGATTGGACAGACATTTATCCAGAATAGTATAAGATTCCCTGCTTAAACAGGAGATTGGACTAGAAGTTCCCCAGGGTCCCTTCCGTTATTCTGTATTCTGTAAATTGATTGAAGATGGTGAGATTATAAAGACCGAAATTGTCTTTATATTCTACAAGAATTTGGGCTAAGAAATCATTGGTCCAGAATTAACCAAAGGAAATTTCATGATTCTCAATGTACTTGAATGTAATTTCTCCAAACCTAGTTCAGTTCCTTAATTACTGAACTAAGTTGGCTCTTTACAGAGGACAAGTTATACAGTAGTCCTCAATTTACCACAATTGAGCCCAGAATTTCTGTCGCTAAATGAGAAATTTGTTAAGTAGGTTTTGCCCCATTTTACATATTTTCTTGCCACATTTGTGAAGTGAATCACCAGAGTTGTTAAATTAGTAACACAGCTGCTAAGTGAATCTGGCTTCCCCATTGACTTTGCTTGTCAGAAGGTCTCACTGCATAAGGAATTTACTTATTCTTACAGCTAGAAGATCTCATGTGATAGGAATCCATGTATGAGAATACCTGACAAAATATTCTTTCACTTGAGCCTGCTAATTTAAGTAAGAACCCAGATATAGATACCCACAAACATAACTCCCTAACTTCAAAGACAGTCTCCTGTAATCTTTGCTTTCTAATTAACTCTTATTCTTTATCCATTAAACTAGTCCCCTGATAATTAGGTCTGGAGCTCAATTCTCTCTTTTTCCCCTCCCTGCCTCCCTCTCTCTCTAATATATGTATATTTTGAAAAGTTTCTTGCTGACACCCAACTATC
This sequence comes from Notechis scutatus, assembly GCF_049901735.1. Classification (NCBI taxonomy): domain Eukaryota; kingdom Metazoa; phylum Chordata; class Lepidosauria; order Squamata; family Elapidae; genus Notechis; species Notechis scutatus. The sequence continues at coordinate 76,728,704 of NC_142010.1, forward strand.
TAAAGATAACTCAAGAACACTTATTTTGTCTTTTTTCAACCTTACTATAATTCTGAAAGGTAAATGACCCCCTTGATCAGCCCAGACAAATCCACTAATGAGACAAGAGGCAAGGAGTTCAAAATGGAGATCAAGGGGAGGCTAATGTCTCCATGCAAGTAAAGCTATTGTTACCTTTGTTAATGTGTAACTCTAATAATGCTCAATTTAGCTATCAATAGATAAAGAAGCTGCTTTAATATGCTCACATACCATAAAAGAATCACCTCCGAGTATATAGACAGGGGTAGAAAAATTGAAACCCATTCAGGCTCCCTTATCCCTAGCAATTCACCCTAGAGAAATGATTTTAGCCAAGATCAAGGGTACTGACTGCATTCTTTAGCGATTCTGGGATCAGAACAGCTCAGTTAATTACAAATTGATTGTAACCAGGTCTCTGGGTAAAGGGGTAGATCAAGAGGTAAAATAAGCCTGTGCTATGTGAAGCTTTTTCTCAATATATGTTTCATTTGAAAGATGCTGGAGATATGTATCTAAAATTCAAAATTCTTAATGAAGTTCCATTTTTTTCTATACAGGTAGTCCTCGACTTAAGACCACAATTGTGCCCAACATTTATGTTGCCAAGTGAGAAATTTGTTTAAGTGAGTTTTGCCCCATTTTACAACTTTTCCTGCCACATTTGTTAAGCGAATCGTTGCATTTATTCAGTTAGTAACACGGAATATTATGAGATATGAAATAAACTCTATCAATAGTTGGAACTGAGAGGAGAGACCCAGAATAAAAAAATAACCAGGATTTATAGAACGGAGATTTGAAGTTATGTATGTAATCACAACAGAATATAATTGGATAAGACAAAAGTTAAAAATCTATATAGATGAGATTATGATGTCTTTATAAATGTATATACTGGATAGACCAATTGGTACCGATTGTTTATTTTAGTATGCAAGGCAAAGATGATGCCAGTACAGTTACACTGTGTCCAATGTTTTAATGTGTAATTAATAAAATTTATTTTAAAAAAAAAAGTTAGTAAAACGATTAAGTGAATCTGGCTTCCCCATTGACTTTGCTTGCCAGATGTTTGCAAAAGATTACCACATGACTCTGGGATACTATAACTGTCATAAATACTAACCAGCTGCCAAGCATCCAAATGTAAATCACATGACCAGGGGAATGCTGCAATGATCACATAAGTGTGAAAAATGGTCATGTCACTTTTTTCAGTGCCATTGTAACTTTGGATGGTCACTAAAGGAACTGTTGTAAGTTGAGGACTACCCGTATAGCAATACATATCATTAGGCATTGAGGTTTTTCTCATGATGATAATAGGAAGATTTTATGTTCCCAAAAATGCTATAAAATAAATAAAATGAAAAAAATGAGGTACTTTCAAGCTACAAATCAGACATAAAGTGGGACACGGTTTTCCTACTCAATCATAATATTAAATTATAATCTCAGTTCCTGAATGGAACTTGAAAATCCAAAGAAAAGGATTAGCTGTGCTAATTCAAATACCTTTGTTTAGTGAAAAGCCTTATTAATTCTTTAAAATCATTTATGGTTGCATGATTTCCTTTTGCAAACACTTTTTGATCCCTGCCCAGTCTCAAACAAATGTAACATATTAAATAAAAAAGTTTTTGACCCATTTCTTTGAATCCCAAAACTAGTCAGATACAGAATTACTGGTACATATTACGGAAAAGTTAGAAATGTCCTGAAGCTCTTATCATCATGTCATTGCTCATAGTTCATTATTTAAAGCATCCCTTAGCTAGAAATGTCTGAATCTTTCAATGTATATCCAACAGAAAGCAAATACTCTGCCAATGAAATATATCTTCATCTGTATGAACATTTCACAGAAATTTTAGTTGTATGTATACTCCAATTACCATCTAGGCATACATATTCACATCTATATTACAGTAACCTGGGATGCAATACTAAAACCCATGCATATAGTATTGATGGGCAGTGGTACTTCCAAAGCATTTCTTTTGCAGCATAAAATAATGTGAAACCAAGGTAATCCTAAATTCATTATAAAGAACTCTCTGGTTGAATATATCTCTTGGTGATTACCTGGACCTAACCATATAGCCCAGGGTCTGCAACCTGCAGCTCTGGAGCCACATGCAGCTCCCTGTCAGCTGATCCCACCACTGGCTGGTCCCTCCACTCCTCTCCCCGTCACTCCTCTCCTGGCCTGTGAAGGTAAGGGGGATGGAGGGGGATGGAGATTCACTCCATATTCCAGAGCAGGGTGGGAGTGAGTGACATTGAGTTGGCCACACCCTCCCAGTCACACTGGTTGTTAAATTATTGGCTCCTGGTGCTTTCTTTTCTGTGGGAAACCAGTCCAAGTGGCTCTTTAAGTGTTTAAAGTCGCTGACCCCTGCCATAGCCTTCTTGGTAGCAATGCAGAAGTTGCTTGTCATTGCCTTCTTCCCAACCTGCTCTAGATTTTTTTGATGCTTTGCCATCAAAACTTATTAACCGTCTTTGGCTTTTCAAGATCAGACAAAGCCAGTTAGCTGCTGCCACCTACTATATGACATAAATTCAAATGAAACAAACAAAATGTTAAAAAGTTATGATGTATATATAATTATTTATCAAGCATGCCTAAATTTATATTAAAGTAACCAAAATATCTTACAATCCCCAAGGCATGTCACAACTTTTGAATACCCCTAATATTTGGAAATGGAAAGTTGATTATGTGACATGTCCTAAATTGGCACAAGTTCATTATATAGCATAATGTCCCCAAAGGACAAAAACATCTCAAAAGTGGCAAATAACTAATTATTTTAAAATATTTTTTTCATCAATGGGGGATCATTTTAAAGTAGCCCACATGCGATCTCTGGTACTAAAGATGGACTGTCACGTTTCTGTCAAGTGGTATAGAGAAAACCCTACAAAATCCCATAATCTGAATTTGAACCAAAAGCTGTAAACAAATTCATGTTTCTCATAGATCTTTGGAATAAGATCCATTGAACATGGAAGGGTTACCTTCTGCATAGATAAATTACACTGTCAGAGAAAATACATAATTACCATATTTTTCACACTATAAGATGCACCTGACCATAAGACGCATCTAGGTTTAGAGGAGGAAAACAAGAAAAAAAATATTCTGAACCACAGAGAGGTAGCCTCTCATGTGCCAGCTCTGCCTATTGACTCCTACACTGTGGAAAAGAGACAGAAGAGGTGTTAGGTATAACATTGATACCAAATATGGTTTGGGTGAATAAATATATAAAACTTAGATATCATGGTTTAAGTGCTTATCACTTTAAGCACAATGCAGCAGGCAATTAGCCGATTAAGGGTGCGGTTAGAAGTTACAATATAAGGAAGCATTAGAAGCAGGAAAACTGTGAGTTGACTGACTGCTACTGACTGTTACTGTCTGGCTGTGACTGTTACTGTGTGCTGCTGCGACTAACTGTGATTACTGACTGTGAGTGCCTGTGACTGAACTGTTATTGTTTGCTACTGTTTGCTGAATATCCAGCGTTTGTTTCTCTGGAGAGTGAAACCGGAGGAGGAGAAGATATCTTTATCGGCTGATAAAGATATTGCAAGGACTCTTAACTTGGACTATACTAGTGAGTCTTACTGGATGGAAATACTGTGAATGACTTAATGGACTGAATGACAATGCTTAAACTCTAACTGGATTAAAAACTATTTAAACTACAAACAGTGTTTGTGTTCAGTGTGTGTATACTCTGGGGCCCTTCCGCTCTCCTTTGGCTGCCTGGCTTGACTACTGCTGCAATACTCTTCTAGGGGTTAATCTCCAAAACCCTAACATTGGTTATGGGCCCAGCAGCATAGTCTAACTAACCAGGATATAGCAGAGAGAGTTGGTGTGAGTTGCACATTACTGTAAAAACAAACTGTTTTAATTAGTTTAAAATAGTCAAAATATCTGAAGAGTAATGGCACAAGTAAATTTGTCACAACTGTCCATGATATCCAGGCTGGATGGAACAAACTATGTTTCATGGTCAATGAAATGTAGTTTACTTCTCACGCAGAGAAGGTTTGTGGGACATTATAGCAAACCCACCAGATGTGAGTAGATGGGATCCTGCTGATGATGATGATAACGAAAAGTTACAAGACTTTAAACTGAAGAATGAGCAGGCTTTATGCATCATAGGACTGACTCTCTGTGATCAGCAGCTTGTCCATATTCGTGGAGAAGAAAATGCTGCAAACTGCTGGGAGAACCTCAGGAAGATTTATGTTCGGGACAGTGTAGGAGCACATATAAATCTTACACGGAAGCTTTTTCGAACGCATCTTCAGAGGAATGGAGATATGTTAGTTCATTTAAACTGTATGAAGAGCATTTTTCAAGATTTGCAAGAAAAAGAGCTTATATTTAATGAACTGCAACAAGTCTACATAATATTATCTTCATTAGATCAAAGCTATGATGACTATGTGACTTCGTTGGAAGTATTGCCAAAAGAAAGCCTCTCATTAACCGAGATTACAGGCAGGCTACTAGAAGAAGCCAGAAGAAGGCGTGGCGTGACGAGCTGAGAGAAGATAAGAAAGAAGAGAAATTATCTTCAAAGCTTGAAAGAAACCAGCAAAGCAAAGTAAAGCACCTGGAAGAAGAGAATTTATCTTCGACGGCATACACAATTAAAAAGTGTTTTAATTGTGGAGGCAGAGGACATTTGGCAAGATTCTGCAAAAGAGAAAAAGCCAGAATGTAAAAAAGCCAAAGAAAGCATTTGAACTAGCCACGTTTAGCAACTCTGATGTGAAGAATAATTTATGGGTGGTTGACAGTGGCGCATCCCACTGCATCACAAGAGATAAGACAAAATTTATAAAAATGTCTACAAGTTCTCAACATATATCTCTTGCCAGCGGCTGGAACCTGAAAGCGAAAGGTCAAGGTTTTGCACGTTGTCCGTACATAAACCAGGATATAAAAATGTTGTATGTACCGCAACTAAAGTTTAATTTGCTTTCAGTAAGGGTATTAGATAAATTAGGTTATGTAATTACTTTTAAAGATAATAATTGCATAATTGAAAAAGATAACAAAAGGGTAACTGCAGCTTTAAATGGAACATTATATGTCTTAGATAATACTAAGAAAGGGGAGGCTCAAACTGTATTTAATAATATAAAGCCTCATGATGAATGTATCCATTTATTGCATAGGCGTTTGGGGCATGTAAATTTTAAAATGCTAAAACGTACAGTTGAGTTATCTGAAGGAATAAGGTTAAAACATTGTGATAAATATTTGCGTTGTAATGTTTGCTGTGAAGATAAGAGCAAAGTATTGCCTGCAAATAGGCTAAATGGTTTCAAAACAAAAGAACCTTTAGAAGTGGTATTTGCAGACATAATAGGTCCAAAGAAACCCAGTATGGGAGGTGCTAGATATATACTGAGCATTATGGACCATTATTCTAGATATGGGTTTTGCTATTTAATGAAAAGCAAAACTGAAACATATCAACATTTTTTCAATTGGCTTAGGTTTGCTGAAAGAAAGTCTAAACGTCAACTGATAACCCTGGTGACAGATAATGGCACGGAATTTGTTAATAACAAATTCCAGAACAGACTTAAGGTAGCTGGAATAGAGCATAAGAAGTCTGCTCCATACAGGCCAGAACATAATGCTTTTATTGAAAGAAGAGGCCAAACACTACAGGCAATGGTTAGAACAATGTTAAATGATTCTGGGTTACCTGATTCTTTGTGGGGGAGGCTACAATGTGTGCTAATAACATATTGAACAACGTTGTTAATACAACGACAGGTGAAATTCCATTCACCAGATGGCATGGCAGGAAACCTGACCTAAGTTACCTGCACACATTTGGTGCACCAGCATGGGTGCATATTCCTGCACAAATCAGAAAAAAAGGGCAACATAGAGCTAAAAGATTTTTCTTCGTTGGTTATCAGGCAAACCATAGGGCATATAGATTTTGGGAGAAAGGCACATCTAAAGTGTTATGTAGTGCTAGTGCCCAATTTCTAGAACATGAAGGATGGGAGAAATTAGAACAGGATGCCAATAAAGATGTAATTATTGAATCCTATAGAAATCCCATTAGTTATCCCTGTAACTTTAAAAATAAAGTAAAGAGACAAATACAGGATGAAATAGTGCCCATAAAGGAAGAAACAGATTCAATAGCTGAACAGGATGAGGAAGATGAACAGGTAGTAGTTCAACAAAGTCCTCCTGTAAGCCCAGTAATTCCCAGAAGAACTACACGTGTATCTAGACCGCCTGATAGGTACCAGGCTAAACACAGTGTGCCAGATTAATCAAGTTCCTAATTCTGTAGAAGAAATTAAAAAGTATACTAATAAGGAAAAAGAAAAATGGTATGCAGCAATGAATAAGGAACTGAATTCATTAAGAGATATGAAGGTGTATGAAAATGCCAAATTACCTGCAGGAAAGAAATCCATTGGCTGCAAATGGATATTTAAGGTAAAAACAGATAAGGATGGTAATTTAATCCATAAGGCAAGGTTAGTAGCCCAAGGTTTTAGGCAGAATGCTAATGACTATGATGAGGTGTTTGCACCTAGTCTTAAGGCAGCAACCTTGAGAGCAGCTTTAGTGTGGGCAGCTAGTAAAAACTATATAGTTAACCATCTAGATGTGGAAACTGCTTACTTGCACGCCCCATTAAAACATATTATTTATATGAAAAAACCTGTTGGTATTAAAAGTGAAAATAAGGATAATAATGATTGTTGGTTGTTAAAGAAAAGTCTCTATGGTCTTAAACAATCAGGCTATGAATGGAACCAGTATATTGTAAAGGAACTAGACAATATACGATTTAAAGCTGGTTTAGCCGATCCATGTTTGTTTAAGAGGGAGACAAATGGGAAAGTATCATTATTATTACTATTCACAGATGATATTGCATTGATAACTGAAACTAATGATGAAGCAAATAAAATAATAGCATCATTAGGAAAGAGAATAAAGATCAAGCAATTAGGGAGATAAAGAAGTATCTCGGTTTGAATATAAAGAAAACACGGAAAGGTTTTAAGATATCTCAGGAAGATAAGATAAGCAAATTGCTAAAAGATTACAAGATGGAGCTTTGTAAGCCAGCTAAGACTCCAATGAGTCAGGAGTTTAGCAACACTGATGAACAAAGCCCTGAGTTTGATAAGGTGATTTATCAATCTTTAATTGGTAGTTTGAGTTATATTAGTAATTGGTCTAGACCAGATATATCGTACTGCGTGAATCAGTTGGCTAGATTCAATTCTGCACCATGTGAAAGACACTGGAATGCAGCTAAGAGGATATTAAGATATCTTAAAAAGACAATGAATTATTCATTGTATTTAGAACCAAAGGGTGATTTAATTTTGAGTGCTTATGCAGATGCTAGCTTTGCATCAGAAAGAGACACTAGAAAGTCGACTTCAGGAACAGCCATAATGCTGGGTAATACATTAATAGGCTGGAAGTCAATAAGACAACAGCATATAAGTTTGTCTACTATGGAGGCAGAATTCTCCTGTTTATCATTGTTATGTACAGAGTTAATAATGTATAAACAAATGTTAATTGATATAGGTATAACAGTAGATTATCCTATAATTATACATGAAGATAATCAGGCAGCAATTCAAATGGCCACAAATATTGGAGTAAAAACAAGGAGCAAGCATACAGATCTAAGATTCCTAAACGTGAGACAATCTTTAAGAAGTAAGATGATTCAGCTAGAGTACTGTATGTCGGAGGACAATTTAGCTGATAATTTTACTAAAGCCCAAGGTGCCAGTAAGCACCAGGAGAGTTGTGAAAAATATGGGATAAGATTGTAAGGTATTATATATTTATTTCACCCAAAAGGGGAGTATGTTAGGTATAACATTGATACCAAATATGGTTTGGGTGAATAAATATATAAAACTTAGATATCATGGTTTAAGTGCTTATCACTTTAAGCACAATGCAGCAGGCAATTAGCCGATTAAGGGTGCGGTTAGAAGTTACAATATAAGGAAGCATTAGAAGCAGGAAAACTGTGAGTTGACTGACTGCTACTGACTGTTACTGTCTGGCTGTGACTGTTACTGTGTGCTGCTGCGACTAACTGTGATTACTGACTGTGAGTGCCTGTGACTGAACTGTTATTGTTTGCTACTGTTTGCTGAATATCCAGCGTTTGTTTCTCTGGAGAGTGAAACCGGAGGAGGAGGAAGATATCTTTATCGGCTGATAAAGATATTGCAAGGACTCTTAACTTGGACTATACTAGTGAGTCTTACTGGATGGAAATACTGTGAATGACTTAATGGACTGAATGACAATGCTTAAACTCTAACTGGATTAAAAACTATTTAAACTACAAACAGTGTTTGTGTTCAGTGTGTGTATACTCTGGGGCCCTTCCGCTCTCCTTTGGCTGCCTGGCTTGACTACTGCTGCAATACTCTTCTAGGGGTTAATCTCCAAAACCCTAACAAGAGGCGTGTTCAGCACTGTAAAAGGACCCCACTGCCATGGCCTAGCTGCTATTCAGCAAAGGACCAGCACCTGTCCACCATTGGGGACCCCTGAGGTAATACACTTCATGGTCTGTGATGCAATATTCGCTCCATAAGATGCAAAGATATTTCCACCCACTTTTGGCAGAAGGGGAAAGTGTGTCTTATTGTTGTGGTTAGCCGGCAGCAGGTGCAGACTGCTGAGGAGAGCAAGGACTCAGATGAGGGGCCAGGAACATTAGGGTATGGACTGCTGCATTCAGAGATTATGGGGGCTGGCAGCAGTGATGAGGAGGTTCCCGAGGAGCCTGTGCCAAGCGCGCGTGTGCAGGATTGCTCATAGGAAAGAGCAGTTAGAACAGCATGGGCAACTCGGGAGTAAGGCTGCAACGTAATGGCCCCTCCTTCAAGAAGATAAAAGTCAGCTGTGAAAGGAATATACTTTGCAGAAGGCAAAGACATTTTGAAACTCCAGCCTCATGGACATTCCAGTATCCTGAGTTTGTATTTGAAAATTCTTGTATTACAAATTATTTCTTATCTGTTATCTTTTGGCAAGTCCCACACAGTTTGGCAAGGCTTGTGCTTATCACAGCTAATTATTTTGAAAAAGCATTAGAAGGTTTCTGTTCCTTTTGGATTGTGTTTGATTTGTTGGAAAAGGGCATGGGTCAGAACACTTATGGAGCAAAAAATACGGTACATTTTTTTCTTCTTAGTGATAGTTATTACAAAAAAGATATGAAAAAAATGAATTTCTTTGTATACTAGAAAGAAAGAATAATTACTCTACTAAGTTCGATATGTGATTCGATGCAATGGCTACTTTGCACTGAAATGACCTTTGCTGGGAACATGACATGTGTTTCAGCTTGGAAGAAATTCTTCCACTTGTGACAACAGTACAGAACCACTATACTTTCAGTTGTGAAATCTAAAACTCTAGTAACACTGCCTAGCATATATAGCTCAATCTATATGATACTGCAAAAGAACTAGGCCAAAAGGCCTAGACAATCTCAACATTTTTTTAGTTTTGCTTATCCAGAGGTAGAAAATGAAGTTCAGGATCAAATATTCTCAAACTATGATTTGTTTGATTCCTGATGATCTATGAACTTAGAAGGAATAGTCACTAGCTACACAGGCATTGTTTTTTTTGTCAACGATAAAGGATTCTTTCGGTCAGAATCAAATTATCTATGTAAAGTGTCCCTGCTATATGGGCTCTAAGTTATTTTAACATTGCTAATGTATTCTATTCTTTTACTTTAAAAACTATAACTTTTTAAGAGTTCCATCCCTTTAAGTGAAAAATTAACTTTGTATGAGCTTCAATTTATACAACAAAAGGAAACATTTATTAAATATTCTAAGTCCCCCAATAATTTTCAAATGGTCTGTTAAAAAAGATTAAATTATTGATGTAGGTAACTAAACACTAAGGATGAAGAGTTTTATTTGAGAACAATATATATTTTATAAGACAAAAGTAAAAATATTTTTGAAACATTATGTATTAGAAATGTTACTAACAAACTATAGTATATAGTAGAAACTTCTGAAAACCCTAACTTTAGGTTCAACTAACATGGCAACATAACAAATCCATTTTCCAAAATATTTCAGATAATTGGAAAGGGATGCTCAATATACTCTTAGTAATTAGATCATGGATGGAATAGGAGTGGAAAATGATCCTTGCATTATGGATTTTCCCGATCAAAACATGCCTCTTCAAAATTGTTGTCTATTTTGTTTTGTTTACATTTTTGCCTAATGGCGAGAAAGGAGTCATGGGAAAGATTTAGCTCCCTCCACCATTCTCAGATTCTGAACCCACAACATTTAAGATTAAAATATAAATGAAAAACATATCCTGTTTTATTACTTCATTACAGTTTTCCTTTCTCCATCTAAAGCAAGGCTGTCAGACTCACAGCCTGCAGGCTGGATGCGTCAAGCGCTGGCCAGGCCCACCCCATTTTAGTGAAGGAGGAAAAAGTTGTGATACATCACATGATGATGTTTCATTATGAGTTTGACACCCCTGATCGAAAGCAAGAGTGGGAAAACTGGGCTTTGTGATCACTTTGTTTTTACTACAACCCCCAGTTCTATTCAGTGAGAATCAGGTGTGAAAGAGGTAAGAATTAGGTGTAAAAGAACTGTGCAAATCTGAATAGGTCTGAACCCCTCCTGGAAGCTTCACAAATGCTGGAATCTTTGTTCCGTGTATCCAAAACCCCAGAAAAGATTAAGAGTCTTTTCATGTCTTTAGATTTAGATTAGTAGATTTACATTTTATTATTTACTTATTTATTTAAATGTATTGACTGCCCAATTCCAGTGTCACTGGGCAGCCTGTTATAATTTATGTAAATGTATTGGCCACCCCAAATATCTCATCTGGGCCTTTCAATCTAGCTAAATCAGTAATCATTCCACAGTTATGATTCGTCAGTTTAATATGAAATTAATTCCCAAATATTTTACCATAAACCCAGACCTAATTATGAGCCAACTACATGGACTTTTCGCACTTAGGAAATAAATGAATTGCAAGCTTTAACCTTGCTGGTATATCTTTTTCCAAGCTGATGAAGAACAAAAATAAAATTAAAATAAAATGAGGTCAGAACTAAATCTGGAAAGATCTCACACACTGAGTTTGGTCCATAACTTTATTTCCATTTAAAAAAAAAACATATTGTTATTCTTATCAATGAGTTCAGACATGCGAATGAACTTCTCTAACTGTATTAGTTCACTTAAGGAGAGGTTAGAAACCAAGGAGAGATTTTTGCCTGATAAGAGCTTTGTTGATTGCAGTGGAGAGTGCAATGCTTATCCTTCAGTAACACTGCCTTTTAAATCAACAGGACTTAAATTTAATGTTGGTAACACTGTATGTGTCCACTTTCATAAAAGTAGGAGCAGTGATCTGATCTAAAGGAAAAGGTAAAGGTAAGGTTTTCCCTTCACAGTTGTGTCCAACTATATGGGGAAGTGTCCATCGCCATTTCTTAGCCAAGGGAGCCAGCATTGTCTAAAGACTTTTCCATGGCCTTATGGCCAGTATGACTATATGCCGAGATGCATGGAACGCTGTTACCTTCCCACTAAATCTACCTACTATTTACCTGCCCATATCTGCATGTTTTTCAACTTCTAGGTAAACAGGAGCTGGGGCAAGTAAAGAATGCACACCCTGTTGTGCGGCACTTGGGTCTTGAACCCAGTGTCAGTGTCTTTCACCACTGAGCCATCACGTCCTCAGACCTAATATACAGTACTGCATTCAAAACTTTGCTCTACTTTTACCTAGGGTGCATGGTTTATATCCTATAATTCTCTGTATAATCTTCTTTGTCAACTCAGAAGAAAATCATATTTGAACTCAATGGGTCTTTGTGCTAAAAACAGAATACAGGATTGCAGCCTTAATAACTTTCTCAAACTCAAAATTCACTATTATTACCAATCATAGCCAATTTTAATCTTTTAAACTTACATTTCAATTTGCTTGCCTTTTCTCTGTTTTTTTCTGCTCTTTCATTATTTATGTTTTTCACCTATGTGTTCCTGTTATAAAATAACAATAAAAATGAGAAAAAATAGTGGCATTAGTTAATTTTAGATTGCTGCAGGAAAGAGTGTGCATTAGGTTGCCACCCTGCTTTTTTAGGTCAAATGTTGCTGTAGGTTTAAACAATATTAACCACTCTGCCATATTTATTACAGTATTTCCAATGGAGTTGCAAAATTATTTTTTATAGAAGCTGTTTAGATATGCATGAAATATGATATAGAAATGAATTAAAATAAAAGCATCTGCAATGTATAGATTTATGGGGCATATTACAATTAAAATAGAACAATAAATTGAAGAATCACTTAAATCACTTTTGAAAAAATAATTATGAGAATATTATAGTGCAAATCTTTTTAAGACAAATGTGTCCACTCACACACATATTTCAAACTGAAGGAATGTTGTGTTTTTTGTATCATTATGGAAAGGAAACTTTAAAATATTTTAAAAGGCTACTGGTTACTCAAAACATCTCAAGTCATCTCAGTAGCATGCTGTGGTTAATAATTCAAGAAAGAGTTCTTTGTGTACGTGCATAGTTGTGTGTATATCTATATGCTTCTGTGTGTATCTCTATATACATTGCAATCAGGGCTTTGATGGTATATGTTCCATACTGAAAAATTGAAAAAATCCAGAATTAATGAATTAATGTAAGAATGAAATATAAGGTCAACAGTTCAGTTGAGCTAGAGTTGATTAACTTATAGGGTGCCCTAAACCAATCGTGTAAAACTAAAACATGTTTATATGTAGGATTTGAATATATTTGGGTTTTTATTCTTAGCAGAATTGATACTAACCAAGCAAATATTTCTAAGGGTTTTCATTTCAATTGTAATCAATTATTTTGTGCAGTATTAAAATGCAGGTTGCTCATGGCATTCATATATTCTTTCATTACCTTTACCGCCACCTCCATCAACAGAGTTAACAAGAACCAAACTATAATATTATCTATGATAAAATAGAGTACTGTTGTGAGATAATTACCCCAACTAAAGCATAGAAATTGCACTACAATGTTGATACCACAATTGAAAGAAGGGAAAAGTTCAAAGCTCAAACATAAAAGCATGTACTGGTTATTTATAAATATTGAGAGCAATAAGATCATAAAATTGGTGAATGTTTGCAATTTAAAATTGCAAGATTTCCACAAGTATTTTGTGAATATTCACAGTACAGATTAAGAGCCAGAATGTAAATCTGCACAAAAGGTTTTTGCCTTTCCTTACCACTATTTCCTTACCCCTTTTTAATCCAGAAACATTAATATAATCACAATCTAGGAAAGTTAATTATATTTCCTACTTTATATTTTAAGCCACCCAGTTATATTTTAAACCACCTATATTAGTGAGTGGGCAGCACAGATAAGAGGGGGGGAGAGACGAGGGAGGGGAGAGAGAGAGAGAGAGAGAGAGAGAGAGAGAGAGAGAGAGGCTGGAATATGTTTTATTCCCTAACTATAGTCGCTTAAAAATAAGAACTTTACTGTGTTTTGAATTGCTGGTTTTCTTTCTAGTAAGTCATATATATTTTATTAGTTACTATGAGGGAGAAGTTTCTGAAAAAAATTATCTGCATTTTGAAGTCTTTGTAAAGCATGCTGCCTTAACTTGAAAGATTGTAAATGAGTATCACAATGAAGAGTGAAGTAGTTTTTGATAGCATTTTTATAGTAATGATGTAAATTATAAACCTAACCATGAATTGTATTTGGAACCAAAGTTTAAAGCAGAGATAACACAAAAGTTGACTAGATATAATTGGACAATCTGGCTAAGACTGATAGTTGAGTTCAATGACATTTGGGAGAGCTACACTTCATAGTTCACACACACACCATAAACTAATTCAATAAAAGTGTGGAATGCTAACTTTTTTTCTACATTGCTGCTTATAGCGTCTCCAGCAAATGACAATGATAGCAAAATTACGATAGCAAAATTACAATCTCATAATTTTGGTGACATTATTTTGCCATTATCATAGTTTGCCGTCATGGACTGGGAATTGCAAAGAGAGAGAGGTTTATTTTCTCTTTCTGAATTTCTGTAATTTCACCTGACTTCATGTCTCTGGCTTTTCTATCCTTTAGGAAACTGGCATTACAAAAATGTAGGACAGATTCAGTGTGGGATTCAAATAATTTAACAACCAGTTCTCTGCCCTAATGATTTCTTCCAACCAGTTTACCAAACTGCTCAGAAACTTAACAACTGGTTCTCCCGAAGTGGTGCAAACTGGCTGAATCCCACCACTGTAGATTTAATAAAATACTTCCACATATTGCTCTTTGCTTCACATGACAAGGAGTCTGGACTTGGATGGGATAATTTCAGCAGAGAAAATAGTAGGAAAAGGGGCTTCAGCATCATAGTACAAAAATGAATATCCAGTCTATGATGGGTATTTATTTTCTATGATCTACCACACAGGGGTCCCCAACCCGGTCCGCGGACCGGTACCGTCCGCAGAACAACTCCTACCGGGCTTCGCGGTTGCTAGCGCCGCCATCTTTTTTTCATGAAAAAGTGCTTCCGGTGAGCTTTTCCGGTAGAAAGCTCATGGAAGCACGCTTTCATCAAAAAAGATGGCGGTGCGCCCGGTGATTTTTCTGGCAGAAAGCCATTTCTACCCGGAAAGCTCACCGAAAGGCGATGCCGCCATCTTTTTGATGAAAGCGTGCTTCCGGTGAGGTCACCGAGCTAGCCTTTTTCATCAAAAGATGGCGGCGCCCAGCTGATGCGGCACCGGGCATGGCGCCCAGCTGATGCGGTACCCGGCCGTGGCGTCAAAAAGATTGGGATCACTGAAGTCTACCATATCACCTAATGCAGGGGTCTTCAAACTTGACACTTTAACACTTGCAGACTTCAACTCCCAAAATTCCTCCTCTCGTCATGTGAGCTCAGGAATTCTGGGAGTTGAAGTCCACAAGTCTTAAACTTGCCAAGTTTGAAGACCCTTGACCAAATGCAACCATAAGGTGAAATGTTCCTTTTCAACAAAGGATTTTTACTGACTTTATTTTTAAAACAAGTTATGTGACAGATGCTGCTTAATGTGCTCTAAAAGTTTTAATTAAATGCCATTAATTGGTATCAACTCTTAGTGACCACATCTTTTTATCCATCACAACGGAGGAAACTGGGCCATTCAAGTGTTCTAACAGTGCATTCATCACCACTGTAACGGAGGCCGTCCACCTTGCTGCTAGTTGTCCTCTTCGTTCCTTCCACCTTCCCCAGAAAATGAGGTCTTGGCTTAACATATCCAAAGTAGGATAATTTAAGTCTCGTCATATGTGTCATGAGAATTATGGTTTGATATGTTTGACAATCCATTTGTTTGTTTTCTTGGAGGTCTACGATATTCTTAGATGCCTTCTCCAATATCTCTAAAAGTTACTGCAGGTACAATTAATTTGATAATAGTATCCCTCTCTGTATTTCTACCCAAAGTAGAAATACTGTGAGGATTTCCTGTTTCTATGTCTTAGACGTAAAACTTTGAAGAAATGCCTGAGGTCGGACTGCTTTTCAGCAATACAGAATTCTGCTGGTATAGAATCCCTCTGCTTCCATGGAAAATTGTCAGTCTAACAAGATCTGGAGCAGACTAGAAAAATAACCAATGCTGTGTAAGTGAGGACTACTCTTACTGTAACAGCTATAGTGCAAAATCATGCAAGTATGAATATGCTTGCCTGCTACCTCACTTATGTGATCTAGAAATGGTCTTACCCGGAACATTCTTTAAATTAGTTTCTTGGCCCAAGTTCAAGTATCTCCCCTTATTTAACTGTTGCCTTGATAGCAACCTTTTCTCCTTTCCTTTAAAGTCCATTCCCTATGCTGTCTACAAGTTCCACCTACAGAATCCTCATTTAATGACCACTTCTTCAGCAACCATTCTAAATAACAACGATGAATGAGGAAATTTGAACCATTCCTCATAGTTGTTGCTGTCACTGCTTCCGCATGATCATGTGATTGCAACTTGGACACTATCACAATTATGGTAGTTGCAGTCATGTGATGGCAATTTGCAACCTTCACTGCCATCTCCCAAAAGTGAAGTCAATGGAGAAGGTAGCAGGAAGTCGCAAATTGCAATTACGTGACATCAGCCTAGCATCCATGCTTCCTGGATTCTGGGGTGCTGAAAACAATAAATCAGGTCCTTGTTTTCCCTCTAGCTATTTTATTGGGGCTACCCTTGAAGACAACTTGGAAGTTGCAACATAGAATGTTGCTTGTTGAAGAGTGCTAACCAGTTCAATAGCAATTTTCCAAGCAGGATGCTGATAATTACCAATAAAGCTTTATTTAACTTGGCTCTTTGTTAACTCCTTTAAGTAGAATCTTCCTGATTTACCAAATCTAGCTGGGAGAAGATTTTTTTGGATATCCATCCTATGGAAAATCTGTGAACCTGCATCCTACAAAAAGACCTTCTCAGTGGCAGTCTCCTCTCTGTGATACAACATGACCTTTGAAGTCAGGTTGGTCCCCACCTTGCTATCTTTTCAAAAACTTTTCCAAGCGGGTAAGATTTTTCAGTGTGATATATTACACAAACTTTAAAATGGAAGTTTAAAATTTAAAATTACTTAATATCCTACCTGTAACACTGATGCATAATCTACATGATGCATAATCTATATATATTTGTTGTATTATTCCAGATATTCAAGCTAGATTAAACCAATGGCTCTTGAGCTAGCAGCCTGTATTTTACATGTTTATGTTTACCAGTAACTTTAACTGATTTCAAACCCTAACCTAAATGCAAATAAATTGTACTACAACAAATTACAATAAATTGTATTAAATTTAATACAATTATTAAAGGATGTATCTTTTAATATTATCTGGCTATCAAAATAATACTAAAAAGTAATTCCTTAAAGGTCCTCCCTCCTGGTTAAAAATTACAATACCAACCCATTATTTTTCTAGTAGTATCTAACATGTTATTTTTCCATAACATTACTAAGTTATTTATACTCGGGGCTGAGCAAAAAATTGTATTATGATTTACTATTTACATAATTAGGATGTTCATATTTGTAGGACAAATGATAATTTCTTACTATAGTAGCAGCAAGAAAACAACTATTGACCCATTTAGGCTGATAATGTGGTTGCAGCAATTCATAATTTTCATTTATCTTTTATCTTGTGTCCTTAAGATTTTTATTTAAAAAGTTGTAATAAATTGTCCCTTTGATTATATACCTGTACCAGTCATTCATGTAAAGGACATGCTTTATCTGTACTGTATGAACTGAAATCAAAGTAATTTTTATCAATATTTTTAGCTTAGCTGGGTTTACTTGAGTAATGCAGCATCTGCAAGAAAACAATTAAGCTCAGAGAACAATGACCCTAAATTAATTTGTATCAGCAATTATTTCAATTTGGCACTACTTCAAATTAGAATTAACATTTTCAGTCACTGACATAGACGTATATATAACTTACATAATATGAACTTTCCACATATTTAAAGACATCTTCTCTTCAAGCTATTATTCCCTAATTACAAAACAATTCCACCCTTTTTTTTTCAAAGTACAAAATACAGGTAGTCCTTGACTTGTAACTATTTGTTTAGCGATGTGTTTAAAATGGTGTTTATTTATTGTGTATTGAAATAAATTTCATATACATTTTTAAAAATCAAATGTAGCAATTTTATAATAAAAGATATTTTTAGAACTTTAAAAAAATTCACAAAGTTATCTTAGGAGCTGCTAGATGTGTTTAAAATGATATTTATTTATTGTGTATTGAAATAAATTTCATGTGTAATTAGTATTATGTACTAAATGTCTGTATTGCTCTATATATTAAAAGATTTTCTTCTTTAGTTTGTTTTGTAATATGGTATATTACTTTACAGGATATTTAAGAAATAAAATGATCAGTCGCATTAAAGAAAATCAATTTCCTTGGTTGTAATCTAGAAGATAGAAAACAAAACTCAAGATATGTTTTATAATCAAATTAGATTTAATTTAGTTAGAGGTAATTCAGTCAGTTTTTCTATTATGTTTTTATTTTATGGAAAATCTGAAATAGTTTTTTCTTTGTTACCATTACAAAATAAAGCAAACCCTCCAAATCATTTGACCTAGTTTTGATATATTTAAGATGGTATCAAGCCTTTGATTTTAAAATCCTTTCCAGGTTAAAAAAAAAAAAAAGACTCTGAAGTTAACCATTCAGATAACAAAAGTGTGAGCCTCCCATTAATTATTAGTCTTGCAGGCTCTTAGTAAACAATCAAAGAAGTTGAAAGAGCAATGCCCAAAATGTGTTACCATGGATTAATATATCCAGTCTGAACTTGGATAACTAAATCATATAAAGATGTGAAAGATTTTATGTAATGATTCCATTACATAAATTAATAGACTCTGCATTTTTGTTGTATTAGACATGTGATCATCCGCATGTTAAATGGTACAAAAGAGGTAACCACTTCCATGCAGTTTCCTTATCAACCCACATTGAAACAGCCTGTAAATTTGGGGATTCCCAGAACAACACAGCAGCATTGCAGAGGGAAGGTAAGATCTCTTCCACAAGGTCCTTCCAGTGTGTAACACTGCATGTCAGCCAGAGCCTGTAAGATGAAGAAAGTATCCTACCCAGATCACTAATCATTCAACACCTATTTTGATTCACGCTAACTTGCAATATGATCGCAGACCACAAAGAAGGTTGAAGACAGTAAATTATCCTGGGGTTGTTTTATCACCACTTCTAGAGTATCAGGGAGCAAATAACAGGGAAGCAATCATTTTGGCTGTGGAGGTATTCATTAAACCTTGTGCAAGGCAGTCACTATATACTTTATGAAAGTAGATACATTTTTGTGACAGATGAATACTTACAAAAACAAAACAAACAAACCTCCTGGCCTCCACTCCAGGCTGCAATGGAGAATATACAATATATTTTCCAGAATGTAAACTTCATTGAGCTGAAGGGGCAGCTACTTCTGAAGACAGGTATTCTGCTGAAGTCCTCTTGCCTTCAGTGGGAAATGACATGTCTAAACTTCATTCTCTGAAACCAAGGGACCTTGAAAATTTAGACTTTTGGGGCTCATTTACAACACCAGCCATCTGCCCAGCGAAACCTTCCAGCGCAGTTCACAATTACATGTTTCAAGTGTCCTTTTTTCGATCCCGCTCCAACTGAAGTCGTCACTGCCATCATTTATTAAATGTATATGGCGCCTCACTCCCAAGGGATGATACTTGTTACGCGGACCGGTACCGGTCCGCGGACCGGTGGTTGGGGACCCCTGGTTTAGAGTACTGCACGCTTAGGCTTACATTTTCAGGATGGTGCGTTATTCCATCTTGTCCTTGTTTCTCTTCACAAACCAACCTCACCCGAATACATATAAGCAATGCTTGCCTAGGGTCCGCAGTATTGTCTGGGACACTACCATCCTCTTCAATACCTGTTTTCCTTGCTACCTTCTGGGAGAACATCCAGATTCAGTCAATTTTGTTCCATATAGTATCAACCTTTATGAGATATATATTTGTTTTCTTAAGTTTTCGTGGGTATCTATATGTATGGTATTCAGCTTTGTTCGGGTATTTTCCCACGTCATTATAGTTGTGCTTTTAAAGTTGTAGTCGGCAGAATCTCATCTGCCATCATCAGGCTTCTGGTTGTGTCCATCTGGACACACACACACACACACATAACTATCCATTTTGAATATATAGTACTACACACAACACACACACACATATATATACACTTGCTATATGCATATTACATACATATATATATATATATATATATATATATATATATATATATATATATATACACACACATACATACACACACAATACACACACAATACACACACCTGCTCTGTTTGTGTGTGTGTGTGTGTGTGTGAGCAAAATTTCATTTTAATGTGTGCCAGTGTGCCCACAGTAAAAATAAAGGTTATCTATTCTCTATTCTGCCCAGGCCAGGAAGCCCGAAAGCGCGAGGACGATGGTGGCCTCGTATGGGCAGCCCAGCCTGGAGCTCTGCAGGTAAATGAAAGTGCCCCCACTTCAAAGGCCGCTTAGCCGCCCATCTCAAAGCTGAGAACAAGGAGGCTCGCTGGGCGCCCCGCCGCAACGCACCCTCTCTGCCTATCAGCATAACAAAGCAGCACGCTTGCAAATTTGCCCCGAGTTTGACTGAGGCGTTCGCAGGGCCTTTTCAAGAAGCAGGTCGCCGGCCTGCCGCCTTTGAACTGGGCACCGGTTGCGGGGTCTTTTGTCACCCCAGAATGTTCATTTGCGTTCGCCTGGAGAGAGACTTCCACTTTCCCACCGCGTCACCCTGGGGTTCCCCTTAAAACTCCTTTCTCGCCGCGAGTTCAAGAGTTCAGCGCGGCCGCAAAATTAGAGGCTGGTTTTCGGCGCTGGAAAGATCCAATGATCCTGAGAAATAAGTTGGTGAAGAGAAGGAGACGAAAGGAGAGGGGGGGGAGCAATGAGGCTCACCGGGCTTGGCGGCAAAGTAGCTTCGCGCCTTTTTCTGCTCAGAGACCCGAGGAACGTGTCGCCTAAATGCAGGGGCGCTCATTTACAACCAGTCGATTTGGCCATTTTAAAATCTCGAATCCCGTTTGAAAAAAACAAAAATATGCAATAAACAGCAAGTCGGTTCTACGACATTGAGAACTAATTTTAGTTTACATTGATCAGCAAACTCTAACATTTACTGCAGTGGCATTGAGAGAAGCAAACTGTTTTGAATGCAGGCTTGTCTTAAAGACAATGATAAATAAAACGACACACACAAAAGTTTTCTCCTTGCAGTTATAAATCCCAGCTTTATAACCCAAATTTACAAAAAAATAAAAATAAAAAGCAAGCCAAAAGCTATGTGAGGTATCTATTAGCATGCATACAGATATCTTAGCAAAGAATCCTATTTTATATACATGGGGTGATTTTTTAAAAACCAAGGTAGGAAATAAGTTCATATGAGAAAGAAAAATTTTCACCTCTTTATTAAAAAAAATAACTGAGCTGAGATCAATGAAGCTTGTTCTCACAAATAAGGGTCATTAAATCACACACACACACACATACACTTGCTGTTACCTCTGTCCCATAAAAACTTAAGGTGCCATACATTCATTAGATGAACCTATTTACTGTGCCATTAACTTTCACTTCTTAAGGGGTGTGGGAATCGTACTGATAAGCAACTTATATATTCACCAAAAAATGGTCAACACTTTCTTATACGGTAGTACAGGAACATCACTATCTCATACACATTTTAACTGAAACAAAGATGTCATTATTTTATATTCACAGTAGTTTTTTTTAGTTTAGAGAACAACCACCAGTTATAAAGTGAAATGTGGGAATATAACCATCTGAGAAGGCTAGAGAAAGTAAGAATGTAACTAATAGGCAGTAAGTGTTGTGCAGATGCTTAGGCATGAGCAAACACAAAAGAACTTTTCCACAGAAATGTTAATCAGAGAACAGAAGTTACTGCATTTTCAAATACTGAGTTCTACCTGGATTTTTAATAAACGCAAGAATTGGTAGATTACTTATTTTCATATTGTGTACCTTTTTACTTGTGATTGTTGTACAGGAATCCACTTCATACTGAATGATGGGGGGGGGGATTTTTGAGAAAACTAACATTTGCCCAAAGGGCGTCCTTGAGTTTGCTAAACGTTTCAGAGACTGTACAGAAAGAGGAATAATCTACCAATAGAATAATATTGCTGAACACTAATGTTAAAGAATAAAGCTAGTATTGACACATATATCAATATACACCTTATCCAAGATATGGTAGTATCTCCATCATACTGAAAGGGGTGCAACAAACAAAACTGCAAGAATGAAATTCATTGAAAACAGTAGAATTTGATAACAGTAGCCATACAGAATAAAAACATCAAGTGTGCAGTGCCATCAAACGTGGAAACCAATGAGAGATAGCTGTACTTTGATAAACACAAAAATGAAGCATACAGTTATGTTGTCAGATGTTTCCATGCCTTAACAAAAAGATAACTTATTTTTATTGTAATCTCTTCCTGGCTGATTTGCTAAATCACACCTACATGCAGACAATTCCCAAAACTTTCTTTACCAGAGCCTTCACAATCAATATTTGATATTTTCCCTGTGTCAATTATCATTCTCAGTAGAGGAGGTTTCAGTAAACTAGACTGAGAAAAAATGCAGTTTACTACAGCTTTACTTGAGAGAAAAATTAACTTGTGACTCAGTGTCAGAATCTGGGTGACGTGTTTGACAATGATACTGGGAAAGACTTAAGTAAAAGGTAGTTCTTGGAAAGTTCTAGTCATTCCTTTCAATGTAGATTAGGCAAATATACAGATACATACATACACAAACAAACAGAAGCCCATGTACCTATTAGATTTATTTTTGTATATTACTCTCATCCTATTTCCTTGAAATTCCCCTTTGAATGTAGTTCTGAACAATTGTGAAAACTTACATTATATACTGACTATAAGGTTAATTTGTTCCAAATTCTATCTTGATGTGATCATCAACTGGGGAGGCCTAGCCAATCATAATATGGGAAGATATCTGGTCCATTGTTGCTCAGTCAAGCTGACTAGAATAGGACTATCTATTCCTAAGGATGAGCCAGCATTCTGGCCAGCAACCAGCTTTCCTGTGGTTCCTATCAATTTAGCCATGGACTGAACCAGGAACTCTTTGCTTGAGAAACAGAAGACCCTTTCCAAGTCATGTATAACTCCAGGAGTAACATGTGACAAATTGTTTATAACTAGCAAACATTGCACAAGTGGAATTTCCTTCTGTGTAAGGAAGCCACCTCCGAACCTCCTGGATCTGTAGCCAATTCTTGCAAGTATCCCTCCCTTTTCGTGTTAAAATGTAGTTTGACCACAAATTCTTGTGTCTACAAGTTGATGGGGAAAGATAATGAAGAGTAAACGTTATAAAGTGGCCAGCTCAACCCTGCAGAAACGCGAAGGAAATAGTCGTCGGACCGTAGAGACTGCTCGTCCTACCGGCCTGAAAAAGACCCCTTTCCCGGAGCCAGAGACGGAGGAGAGAAAGAGAGACAAATCCTTACCACTGTTGCTGCTAGTGGGAACGTGGCGCCTCATCCACTCATAAGGCGTGCGCCTTTGCGCGTTTGGGGAGAGCTGGGGGACTGGGGCGCTCATGGGCGGAGGCAGCAGTCCAGAGCCGGGTGGCGGAATTGGATTGAAATCCGAGGGGCTGTATCCTAGCTGCGCCGGGCTGGCGACAGAAGGGGGTCCTGCGCCGTAGGTGTGCCAGTCCTCTTTAGTAGGCGGGTACGGAGGGCCCCAGGTCCCCGCGGGCTGCCCCTGGTGAGGATCGCTGTTAATTCCGGGCATGTGGTGGTAGCTGGCAAAATCCGAGTACTGAGGGGGCACGGGCACATAATTTGGGGGGCTGAGGTTCAGGCCCGGGTGCCTGACCGGGTTGGGGTACATGTTGGTGTCCTTATCCAACAGATAACCCACATACATCATCCCCAAGTAGCTCAGCGTGCATAATGTGCCCGGCGCCTCAGCAGCGTCTTCCGTGGCTTGCCTTTGCAGAGAACTCCCAGCCTCTTCCTGATTAACAGTTCACCTGAACTACTTGCTCAGGTTTTTTTTTCCTTCCCTTCCCAACTTTGCAAAGGCACCTCCCTGAGGAAAAGCCTTTTTTTATTATTGGGCCAACCTCTCGGAGCATTTGCATTGAAAGGCAGGGTTGCATTTCAAAGTCCCGGAATCAAAGTGGAAGCCACTGAGGCGAATTCAAATGGCACTAAGCAGATAGAAAGGACGGGGGTGGGGGCTGAAGGTCCTTATAAGGACTGTGCTTAGAGGGCAAGGAAAACCTGAGAAATTTCCCAGAGGTTACAAAGAATTCCAGGTACAAAAGGATTCATTAGGGAAATGACCCAGGGAGAAAAGAATGTCGGTTGATGTTTCAGTTTTCCCAGATTCCGGACAGGCATCAAGACTAACACACAGTTACAGGAGAACCCTCTGCTAACAATTTCAACAATCTGATTTTAAAAATTCAACAACTGATTTTGAAAGAGGGAGGGCCCCTTAATTTGGTCATTATATTCTCTTGCATTAGCATTTCAAGGTCATTCTGCCTGCAAAACTAATATTTAAGCCCTCTTGCTTGATATGCCTAATGGGGTACATGTTAAGGTGGGTTAGAGGTGGCCTATTTATTTCATTTATTTCATTTCCACAATGCTTTAACCTGGTGCCCTAAATTTGTCTCAAAACAATTTCTTCCAGCACAACCAGCCAATATCTGTAGTAGTTAGAAATGTTAGAAGTTATCAGCTGGATGTCTCCGGACTGCAACACCTTGAGGAATAACGTCAGCCTTGATCAAGCACCCCAGAAAGATTGGGCAAAATATGTGGAACTTCCCAAATCTAAATATTAACATAAATAATCGCAATCTATTTATCCTAAGAATATCTTTTTTATACTTCTTTATTTAAAGAGTGTAAGAGCCATAAACCATTTTTCCACTTTGAGCAAAACTAGATCTTTTTTTTTTTTAATCAGTGGATTTTGACTCAAGCAAGTCTGAAATAATTGATTTGTAATGTTTTAATGGAAGAAAAGTGTTGTTTTTCTTTGCAAAAGAAAAAAAGCCATATAACACAGGGAAATGGATATTAGCCTGGTATTCTACACATACCTCCCCCACAAAAAATCCCTTGAATATACTTCAGTGTGTATTAAGAAAGGTTTTATGCCAAAAAAAAAAAAAGTTAAGTTATAAAAATCCCAGACCTTGACTGGGATCGATAGAGGGAATTTTCTCAACTGAAGTTTCAGAAGCTGAGAAAAATTCACTTGTAAAGAAAATGAAGTTTCTTTCATAACAAACTGGGAGTGATTTCATTTATACCGTTTGGCAAAAACCCTAACAACGGGTATAGATAGAAAAGGATGCCTGGCCAGGTTGTTTTTCCTGCCCCGGCTTCAGAATCTGAAGGTGCCTCCAGTTATGTGCTTAGTTAATTTAGGAGATCCAGCCTGGAATAGCTAATTAAACCATAGAAATACAACATCAAATAAAGCTTTGCATCACTTTATTTTTTAATGTTTTAAATTATTAAAAACTGCCCTAGAAATGAGAAATACAGATCCATCTTGGCGGAAGGCCCACGAAATGTGATGCTAGGTGCGTGGTCCAAGTAATTGCATTTAGGTACAGGACAATCCTTCAAAGAGAGCCTGTGTGAGTGATATACATCAGGACTTGAAGGATCCCTTCGCCCCCAAGCCTACGAAATTCATGGGGCTTGCGCGCGTATACGGTGCGAAGGTAGGGGTGCAAGATCTTGAGGCACCTGTTGTTGCTGTTGTTTTTAAAAAGCCGGTCCAGGAAGAAGTGGGGTTCCCAGGACTCACTTTTTTTCCCCAGCCCACAGCCAAACGCGGCCAGCCCTCCCTTTTATCCTTTTGATGCCAGCTCACACCTCTCCGTTGTGCAAAGCGGGTGGTCCTAGGGCGAGGGAAAACCCTTTTCCGCAAGAAGGGGAATTCTGACAATCTGCAGCTTGCAGGTTAAATGAAGAAAAGAAAGGGGGGAAAAAACCAAGCGGAAAGTGGCAAAACTTCCACTCCAGCTATTGCAACCTTACACTGCGAATAATAAGCAGGAAGAAGTTAGCACTACTTCGGACTAGGTTAGCGCTGTTTCTACTGACTCTCTTCGAAAACCATGCGGCTTATACAGACAGAACCTAATAGGTTAGAGAACCGTGCGTCTGTGGTCGAACGACATTTCCAAGCGTTTGTCCAACCTGTAGTTGCTCTTATCATATCGAGAACCCAATCCGCAAGGTTCTGCGCGCTGCCTCTTTAAAGAAACCTCAAGCCACGATTTGTCGTATCCCTCAATTCACGGAATGATTAATCAACGGACCTCGGTTCTTCCCGCCCCGTTCCCCTCCACCCCAAGAACATTACTCATTTGAAGGCTACTGCTTAGAATACGGCAGGATGACAGAACTCATGGTTAACGACAGAACATGGTTAGCGATGGCAAGGAATACGTCTGACAGTGTACCATTTGCAGTGTATTATGCCACCACCTCTATCCCATTTAGCCATATTCTGGGAAAGATACTCTGAGAATGTTTCAGGGTTGTAGCTTCAATTACATGTCTCCACATTTTAAAACTCTCTTTCCATTAAAAGTGTGTGGGGGAGGTGTCCTGTGCTTAGAAAGAAATAGGGATAGGATTAAACAGGGGAAGGAATAATCATTGTAGTAGCAAGTTACAATGTGAGGCATAAAAATAATTTTAATAACACTTTTCATTCAATGACCTGGGCTCCTTTGAGAGAGAGAGGCAAATAGTCCTCTTTTGGAACAAGCAAATGTTGCAAGAAAACATCAAGAGAATGACCACAATGTTTCAACTGCTAAATTATGGAAATAAGACTCTTATAAATTTTGGAAAATAATACTCTTATAAATGTCATTATCAGAAAGGAAATGAAAACAAACCCCAAATATTCATGTATTTCTAAATGAAAATTTAAAAAATATTTTAATTACTAGACCCTGGTTGTTGATTGTTTTTTTTTTTAAAAAAAAAACTTTTATCTTCTATAGTAGAATATTATTTATTAAAGTAAGCAAGATATTAAAAGTATTAGGTTTATAGCTGTTATTATTTGATGCAACTCTACTACAGCTAAACATACATTATCAAATTTATAGGCCACCTGATGCCATTGTGATTTTGGGCACCATACAATATTAAACAATTTATTGTTAAACAAAGTAAAACAAAACTAAAATTCAGAGAATATTAATGCAGTCTTAACAAATCAATTTTCAGACAATGTATTCAAAATAAAGGGAACTATGAATGTTTACATGGAATTTTTTAAAAATATGACATTTAAATTAGTATGTTTATTATGGCATCATTTAGAATCTCCATGTGCAGATATGATATTGGGAAAGAATGCTCTGATTTAAGTAGCAATGAGGACCTGTATATTAGCAGATGGAAAACAAGCAATGCAAGAAATATTTTGAACAGAATGTCTTTGCTATGAATCTGAGCTCCTTTATTATCTAGGAATTCAAAATGTATCACAAATATGCTGACCATTTTGGTGAATTTTGATAAGGAAATGCTTAATCCTTCTCCTTTTTATGTGCTACTATATAACATTGAATTTAAAAACCAAAAGCAAGACTCACATTTTTCTACTAATACTTTGGGTAGAAAGTCATTGATAACATTAAGAGGAAATCATTCATAACTGAGAGACCCAATACAATGCACCAAAAACCTCCAACAGTAAATCATAAAACATTACAGTAACAGATCACAAAATACGGCAATGGAACCTGAAATCTGTACCTTGTAGCATGTGAAACAGGTAGTGCTCAACTTACAACCTCAACTGAGCCCAAAATTTGCCTTGCTAAGCAAGGCCGTTGTTAATTGAATTTTTTTGCCTCATTTTACAACCTTTTTGCCAGAGAGTTGTTAAGTGAATCACTGCAGCTGTTAAATGAATAATACCTTTGTTAAGCAAATCTGGCTTTCCTCCATAGCCATTGCTTGTGAGAAGCCAGCTGGGAAGGTTATCCATGGTGATGACATAACTCTGGAACATCACAACTGTGATAAACATTTTTGCCAAGGGTTTCCAAGGGCCTGAATTTTGATCATACGGTCATGGGGATACTGCAAAGTTGTAAGTGTAAAACATGTTGTAAATTGCTTTTTTCAAAGCAGTTATAACTTCAGTCCCTAAACAAATGGTTATAAGTCGAGAACTACCTGTATCAGAAATAGCTTATAACAAAAAAGTTCTCAGAGATAAAGAAGATCAGACGCTGAATTAGAAAAGCTGGCAAAATCTAATAAATTCTCTCTAATAACATATAATTTCCCATTTTTGCATGTCATTTATTATTTTGATGGATTAACAAGGACAAGAGATTATGAAGCTTCTAATAACTTAGTTTAAAATCATACGGTTTTACAGTCCTCTTTTCCTTAATAACCTTCCACATCTTCCCAAATATCTCTGTAAATCGGGACCTCCCCTGAATAATCTTAGATGTTATACAGCAGATGCCATATTGAAGAAGAGAACAGAATACTCAGATTTGATTTTAAACACTAATTTCCATTATGGGAGTATATATAACGAGCAAGGAAAAGCACATTTAAAATGTCAGCTTGGTGTACTGCAGTCATCAGCCACAACAAAAGGAAATTCACCGCTGTTAAGTTGGGAATCATATTAATTCATAAGAGGCATATACGGAATTTAGTGTAATATGTAGTCTTGGCTTTTAGTTTTAATTAGCTTTAGAAATATTGTTACAATTATTGGTCAAAGACTGGTGTAAAATTGTAACAGTTCCTTAAGACAATCAAATAGGATCTGCTACATTGCCTATCAATTCTAGTAATATTCAATAGTTGAATATTACTAGAATTACTAGTTCCCCACTCCTGCAATAATTAAAAAAAACAGCACAGAACTATTAATTCACTTGAAATACACATTCACCTTGATTCTTTCACAACAATGTCGCTTTGCAATATACTTAAGATCACCTATCTAATCACGAGAAATCAGAATATAGATATAAAAACTGGTAAGCTTCTAGGACTAGCAAAGACATAGCATTTGCTTAGATTAAAAAGGATCTGTGTTAGAAGGTTATGATTAGGGCCCAATTTTTTTTTTACAATCTCTATTAAAAAGTCTTCTGTTTTTGTTATTGATTGTAATAGTTGTACTGAGGTTACAGCCAATATGTTTGATATTAAAATACAATAGTTAACTTGCATCCAATCAATAAGCATTTCACCAATCAATGAAATCACAGCATTCTACCCCATGGCTGGTTGTATTGGGAACAAAATACTATCAGAGCCATGTTCAAGTTGTCATTACAAATTGCATGGCTATCCTAACTTAACATTGCCCCTATCTTCCCGCTTAACTACTCCATGCATAACATCCACAATGCTTAATACCCACAATTCACTTACTGTCTTACAGTCCTACTACTATTTACATCATCAATAAATCCTATTAAACAGATATAAAATATCAGCTTGTGATTAATATTATAACACTTATTAATATTATTAATGTTAATAATATTGTAATTAAGTCTGTTTTAATATTGTAATTTAATTATTACCAGTATTTTTCTGTAAGTTATCTAGAGTCACTTTAGTGTAAGATGGGCAGTTATATAAATATGTATGTATGTATGTATATATGTATGTATGTATGTATATATGTATGTATGTATGTATTGGCAATAGAATGAACCTGGAACCTAGTAGATTAATTACTGGAGGCTGTTGTTTAGAGCACCATGACTTGTTCTTGCCTAGATGCTGGTTCATGCTTTTTTGTGTATGTTTTTTATTGTTGCTATAATCTACCCAGGATTATGATACATAAAATAAATGGCCATGTAAATCTTTTAAATAAATAAACACACAAAACTCCTATTCCCAGAATAGAAACAAATAGTCTGGTCTTAGTTAGTGTAATTGTGCTAAGTTTTAATTTATTAAGTACCAAAAAGAATTATTATCCTGATGCTACATTTTTTTAAAATTCATAAACAAAGTCAGAAAATAACTAATAGTCAACTAATAGTCAAATAACTAATAGTCAATAGCCAGATCCAGAAAACCATACCTCCTGTTAAAATAAATGTCCCCATTCACAATCCAGTGGAAAAATTTAGAGAAGCTGAGGTATCAGCAAAATTTCAGATCTTTTCTGTGTTTGTGAAATAACCCATTCTGTTCTTGGGATTGTGAAAGCAAAAATACAGTAGTAGCTAATTTTCAGTAAGCATGAAAATAGTATACAAAGCTATGAATGGTCTATTGTTACTCTGATAGCAAAAAAAAAAAAAATGATATGCAAAAAGTAATGTAAAGTCTAAAAACATTTCTATGTTTATAAAGGAAAAAAGCACAATAAAATTCTGGACACCAGGCCTCAAATAATTCTAAACTAATCTCATCAATATGGATAATTATAATGATTCAATTGCATTTATTTCCTTACCTTCTGCATCCAGGATACTATCCTATCATTTTTCAAAGATCAGTTGGGACTATTATGACTCCATCTTCTAAATGTACACCTGCCATTCCCTTTAGTATGTCAAGTAAAGTCACTTTTATTCTACTAGCCTTTATTAATCTACATTATGATTTTAATCTTTCATCTTCTTGTATGATGTGAGTCAGCCTCTGGCAAAGTTGTAAATAAATACAAACACAAGCCAAACATTATATTACATATGTAGCAGCTTGGTATCATTCATACCAGAATGTAGCTCTAGACAGCGAGTTTCGGAAACAGCAGAATTTTGGGAAAGGACTATCATTATTTGAGGTAGCCACTGATAATAGTCCTGTACGGTCTATTCACAAAGAGGCAAGATTTTCTTGTCAGAATGTCCTTAACCTTAGATGGATTGGGATAAGCGCTGTTCAACACATGAACAGTTGCTAAACTGTAAGAAGGACAAACTTCTTACGTAAAATATGTGATACTAAGCCCCAGAATCTTATGACATTTTGGTTCTTGTATTCCAAAGAAGAAATGAAACAGTTAAAATCTGGAATTTCTTACACAATTATCAGACATATACTTATGGACTGCCCTTCTAAATCTATGTGAGCTTTCTTTCTGATGAAAGTTTACTTTGGTCTAAAGGATTAGATGGGATAAGAAAAATCAACTGAATTGACAATAGAATAATAAAGATCCACTGATAAGCTTTCCTTTTGGTCTCTTTTACAACTTAAGAATTATATTTGGAAGAGTGAATTCATGAAAAAGACATCTACCTTTCTGGTTCTACCAAAAATATTTGCACGCTTACAAAGAAAACACCACTCAATTAACACTGATGATTTTATAACTTTCTGTTCACTGCTGGATGATGCAAGCCCAATAAAAGTAGCCCTACATCAAATTTTGCTTTCTTATTGTAGGAAAAAGCTAATAAATGTCATGCATGTATTGCCTGAAAATAAAAGAGGGTGTTATATTAGGGAATATAATTAGAGGTCCTTTGTTTCTTTCCAAAGAGCTCTTTCTTGCCCTTTGTAACTTTTCGTGCCATAGCGATATATAAACCTAAATCGGGCTAGAACCACAAAAATGCTATGGCAGAGCAGGGTGCAATGGTTAAAACCAGGAAATCTGAATTCCAGGAAGGCCTTTGGGCCAGTCACTCTCTCTCAGCACAACCTACCTCACAAGGTTATCACTGTGGAGAAAACAAGAGGTGGAAGATGTGTTGCATAGGTTCACCACCTTGAGTTTTTGTAAAAATAATGGTGGAATACAAATGAAATTGCAAATAAGTATTATAAATAACTAAACTAACTACTGTTACTAAGTAAACAAATCGATTGTGAGAATCGCTGGTTTGGTATATGTATTTATGTATCAAGGACGTTCTGCTACACAGAGGAAATAATAAAATACAACAAACAATAATAATACCTTTCTCCAGTTAGATGTATATTCTAGCCAACATGAAATTGCTAAATTTGAAAAATGCATATTCAGGAAATGCTTTCAGAAAGTCATGTGTGATTTCATGGGAAAGGGTCAATGAGAGAAGAGGCCTATGGTTAAGTATTTGAAATTACACTATCACAGGATTCACTGACAGGAAAGTGTGTGCATGGGTGAAATTACTATTTTGCTTCTGGGGTATCTGAAAGGTTTTTAAAAGCTCTACAAAGCCCCCAGGTATTAGCCATAGATCTCCTTTTTGTATTCAGGTATTTTGCACAAACTCACCCAGAAATTTAATGTAGTGTCCCATTCTGTAAATTCAAAATTTTTCTATTTCTCCACACATCATTTTTTTTCTGACCCCATTCACTCTCTCTGTGTGTGTATGTGTTGCCATTGCTTCAAGTTGTGCATCAGGAAGAAAGCATGAAATCAATTGTTTTAATGCTAGCTCTATTATCAAGCAATCCCCTTGGTAAACTTAAGCCCCAGATGTAATTAACAGAAGCCACTGTTAACATTTTGCTGCTGCTCCTGGGATCTTTTAAAAGTCCCAACACTCTGAAAAGTTGGACCTTCTCTCATGCCCTGATCTCTTCACAGTGTTCATGTTATCAACAGTGGGGAAATTATTGTTTCAGAACGAGTTTCACTTTCCCAAATATGAGAATGCTACGATTATTTTAAAAAAATGTTTTAACATTGTCCCATCCAGTTGGAAAAGTACAGGCAAGATTAAACGTGTAAGCTCCCCAAATATTCAGTTTTCTCTAAGCATGTCTTTATTTTGATAGTCTTCTGAATGCTAGAATCCACTAGAACCGCCGAGACTTTGCTTTTCCATAATTTGCCTAGAATGACTTTATTTATCTTTGTGATTATGCAGTGTACTATAGTTCTGAATTCTCCGTTACTATCTCATAAAGTATATTGCCACAACAGTGGTAAAAAGAGGCAGAACAAAACTGCCTGACCTATAGCAATTTCAATAAAAAGTTTGAATAGTTGTCTGCCTTTTGGTTTAATTCATACACTTGCAAATAAATAAACAAGAGAAAAACAAAATACCCACACCCACACCAAATTGTTAAAGAAAATAAATGAACATGATGAAAAGGGGTCAATTTTCAGACAATGCAAGAGAGGATAAATTATGTAATTTTGCATAAATAAAGTGCAAGTTAGGAATTGTGTTTTGTCTTCTTGAACAAAAGTACAAAAGAAAAACCCCAACATATATTAATACAAATTATCCCACCAAAAGATAAGAAGCTTGAGACATCATGTTTGTATATCCATAAAGTTTTCCAGTATTTCTCTCTGCCTGTTTGGAACTTTCAGTCATCCTCTGCAGGCAATCAATAGCCTTGCTGAGTTTTGCCTGCTTCCTTATGCAGTGATGCAGGGTTTTGATGCAAATAGGAACTGAATTGGTCACTCTGAAGTGGTCATGTATGCACACTCCATTCAAATCTTTATTGAGGCAAAGACCTATATAGAGCATTAATAGGATAGGGCAATCTGTGAACCATGTTTTATAGTAGAATGCCTGACCATTGATAACATTTAGCATTGTTTTGGGAGGGGCACCCTCGTGTCCAGAGCCCCCAATCTTTTTTCTACCCAACCTCTCAAAACAAACAAAACCTCCAAAGAAATTACCCTGCCCCTTCCAGTGACACTGAAATAATCAACAATCTATCACAGCTGGTTAAGATGATCAATTGAAACCCACACCCCTTAAATCTTGCTAATTGCTGTAAAGCCTACAATTAATCTAATTCATAATTAATTTTAAAAGCTGGCTGGTCAGGACTTTTTTTAATGGCTACTTTCTAGTTTTGATGATACTTTCTAGTATCATAAAAATCCCATAAGTGGTACTACCAAATATCACTCTTCTGTGGTACTTTTACAAAAGTTCCTACCCCAATTACTGCTTTAATTGGCAGGACTACTCTGGCTGTTTCACAAAGGTTCAGACAACCATTTGACAGTAACATAATTTCTTTTTTTATATATATATATATATATACCTCTTTGCTGCCATCTAGCGGATATCCAAATATATGCAGCTCAGACCACAGATCAATCCAAAACTTTTACTTTTAAGTAGGACCATCACACACAACATTAGAAATTCTCAAAAGAGATGAAACCAATGCCAATTTTGTAAAATGTTTACTTTTTGGTGAGTGAGTAGCAATAATGGAAAAGTGTCTTGCATCTGTAATAAGTTTCTATCTCCTCTAGCAATGTTCACGTTCTCCCTGATTTTTTCCTACCTGACCTTCTGGATTCTCCTCTGATTCTTGGATTAAATTAACTTAAAATGTGCTTGAGATTGAGGGCCAAAGGTCTCTTCTTCCAAATGCAAAGACAGGGAAAAGAATGTAATGAATGTAATATAGGTATCACTCCCATATCTGGGCCATGTACAACCATATGGTCACTAGATTGTAGAAAAGAATGAGTTTTCTGTGTCTCTTTGCTGTCACCTAGTGAGGAACTAGGTTTTTGCAACTCAGATCTAATAGTCCCAGATAAAACATTTTGAACTGGAGAATGGATATCGGTCAGCGATCCCTATATATTCTCTGCTAGGAGATACGTTTTTTAGACCAGCAATTCCCACTCTGATGTTGTACTACAAGTTCCAAAAATGTATATCAGCTGGAATCTATGGAAGTTGCAGTTGAGCAAATTTGGAGAACATTGTTTTAAACACTGCTGTTCAGGAGGAGGAAATTTGGATCCTTTTTCAAACAGAAATGTGGACCACACTAGCTATAAAAAAGGAACACATGATGCATGGATTTACTTTTTTAACATGCCTCCTTCCTTCATGAGCTTCTGGGCTGTGCATTGCATAAGCATTCCCAAGGTAGAGTGCAGGGAGATGGCTCAGCAAGTAGGAATGGATATTGCTGCTCTATCTCATCTTACAAATCTTTCTCAAAGCAACTGCTTAAATACTGAGAGACTGAATTTCGAACCAGATATTCACCCCACCTAGCAAAGAACGGGAGAATGTTTAGTTCAAGAAAGGAAAACCTTGTGATAGTTATGCTACAATTTCCTAGCAATATCTGAAGGGTTGCAAGTTCTTCAGCCCTGTCCTAGCGCTTAGATAGAACAATTTATCATTATTTGTCAACAATACTGTACAGAGAACAACCCCAGCTTCCAAAAATATGGAACAACTAATTTTTCTCCAATTTATCTTTGGATTAAGCTGTTCTTTGATCCACAGGAGGACATACTGTCACCAGAGCAATGTGAAACAGCTAACAAACT
The DNA here is from genome assembly GCF_049901735.1 of Notechis scutatus. Classification (NCBI taxonomy): domain Eukaryota; kingdom Metazoa; phylum Chordata; class Lepidosauria; order Squamata; family Elapidae; genus Notechis; species Notechis scutatus. The sequence continues at coordinate 76,763,808 of NC_142010.1, forward strand.
GAGCTCTGGTGGGGTGGCCTAACGTTTTCTGACATAAAGCAGTAAAGCACACCCACCCACATGCATACAAACAGGGTTGGGAGAGTATACTGTAAGAAAGACTGGCCTTAGCCTTTCTACTCCCTTAGCCTTGCTTCTGACTGAACCAGCTCTAAACTATGTGCATATTTGTATTGAGGGAGACCAGAGTTCTTTGCGACATTCCACTAAATTGCAAATGGATTTTTTTTCCTCAGTATTTTTCCAGTGATGCATTCATGGCCGCTTTGCTGGAAGGCCTTCTCAGTCCTTCTACAAACTTCTCAGGGCAAACCCTACTGCAAACATTGTCTGCTTTGGAATATCCTCCAGAAGTCCTTGAGCAACTGAGCCATGCCACCCCCACCCTCCTTACCTGATTACAACTAACTGAATCAAAAGGTAGTAACAAACTAAGCAGTTTATTGTTTTAAAGTCAGATGCATCAGTTCTTTCTTTAATCTTTTACAGCCAGTCAAGGGCAGATTAAAGAAGAGATTTAGAGGCTCTGAGCTCTGTAATTCCTTGCAACCTAGATACAGGAACATGGATCAATGAAGGCAGAGATCAAAGCAAAGCATAACGGAAGCAAAAGTAATGATTAATTGTTTGTATGTGTGTTTTTAAAAACAGAGGTGTTTCCTATAAGAGGAGAGTAAATAAGCAAAAACAGATTCAAAGCATTTAAAAAGATCAAAACTAATACGAAACAAATTGCATAATTAAGACCATTGTTGAAAAAAAGAAAAGAAAAATTGTTTTCAGTACCTACAGGAAAACAATGGTGCCACCACTAAGATGATTCCCTCCTCCTGATATGCAGCAGTTAGATGTTCAATAAATATATGCCACAAAGGTCCTTTAAGGACCAGAAGCAAATAAGCAACAATATTAACAGACAGCTGTTTGATGTATTATCCTGTTTGTACCCTCTAGCATTTTGAATTGTCTTAAATTACTCAGAGCTTCCAGATTATTGCAGATAGATCCAGTAAAAGATAATTATAACACTTTTCCCTAAGAATAACAGCAACATGGACAACTGAGATCATAACACCACAACCCCTGGGTAGAGTTGCAGATTTGAGAGCCAGGAGAAGGCAATATTTGTAGCTCAGGGTTGAACTGTGGGATCCCTGGTGCTCTCTGAGCTTGGTTGTTTCTTTGCAGACATTTCATTACCTGACTAAGTAACATCATCAGTGTTAACACTGATGTTGCCTAGCTGGGTTATGAAATGTCTGCAAGGACACAACGAAAGCTCAGAGAGCACCAAAGTCCCCACATATTTCAAAGCAATGGAAACTGATTAAAAGTGCTTATAAATGGATCCAGAACAATGTCAGATCTAAAACATTTTGATACTTAGGTCAGAGCATTCCCTGGTTGAGTCTTATATTCAGAGAATGCTGTTTTTGCTAAGACTTGATCTTATATATGTAGCTTACCTGAATTTTAGAATCACAATCTTATACTTCTATTTTTCGTAAGGGGTCTCTTGTTTTGTTTTGTTTGTTTTCAAAATTAATTCCAGAATTATTTTGTTGAATTCATTACAAGGGGACAATTGGGAACCTAGAAAGTGAAGTAATAAAAGAGAATCCAAGCTTTTGAACTGTAGGCAAAGCTGTGAATAGAGTAAAATAGGAGAATCTTGGGGTAATAAAGAATGGAAAGGAAGTAACTGGAAAGTTGTTGTTTTTTTTAAATCCTGGGTGGTGACAATGGCAAGTCACTTCAATTTATATTACCAATAAATTGAAATTGAGATAGCCAGCGCCTCCTTGTTACAAGGAACTGAGTTTGATATTATGATACCTTTTTGTCCAATAAAACATATCACATTGTGATATTTGTATGTCTTTCTGCTTTAGCCAGGATGGGTTTTTTTATTCTTCCAGAATGACAGCGCCACCTCATGGAAATTAGAATAAGGCTCAATCCAGAATGTTAAGGTCCAATCCTCATTATAAAGTTACTTGTAAAAGTTCTTTTGCAAACTTGCAAGAATTCTCTTGGAATTGTTTTCCTTATCCATGATACATTTACTTCCAAAAAGTACACAAAAAATTGTAAAATGTTTTTCAAATAATCTTTTTTAAAATGCTGTTCGTTTGAATTTTTTCAGAAAGAAGTAGTGCTGACTTACACGTAGAACTTTCCAGTCACTTGAAAACGTAACAATATTAAAATATTACATAAATACTAAAAGGAACATTTATTGGAAAACAAGTACCATATACTGCAAATATAGTCTTCAAAGAAATACTATGTGTTCAGAATTTCCAGTTACAACTTTTTACCAGGAGTAAATTTTCTTTAGTTACCTCCTGTGAACAGTAGATGGTGCAGGAAGAAGGGAACTGACACCTATTTCTTACAAGGGACAGAGTAGAGAACTTTCTTCCTGTTGCATAGACAAGTTAAGAAAACTTGTACACCTGGAATCTATAATCAGTGACTTGGAAAACAACCTGAATTGTCTGATTCAAAAGATTCCTAATTTGTCTTGGGCTTCAAATTGAAATGAATCTATGGAGCTACCCACATTTTGATTCTGTAGTATAAGATTGGGTTTTTTGTTTTTGTTTTTGTAAATTTTATTTGAGTTTTCACAAAGAGAAAAAAAAACACAAATAAAACATCCTTTTTGAAAGTAGTGTAATCCCGGGTTACATTTCTTTGTACAGACACAAATTCAGGTTCATGCTCATTTTTATATTCTATTCCATATCTTATTACTATTTTACATTTTCTGCATAGCTTCTCCCCTTTTTAAATTTTCTCAATTTTATTTTAATTATCTCATCTCAATTCAAATCATTGTATTTATATTTTTTTGTCTGTCCTGTTTCAATTATCTATTATCTTTTTTCATTAAACAAAATTTCTCCTGTAGTTACTGATTGGAGTATGATGCCTTTATATCTTTTAAGTTTATCCATTTAACTCTTATTTAGGCTTCAATATATACCCTAAAGTTATAACATTCAATATAATACATAACTTCGGATTCTGCTTGGGACATTCTTAAAATACACACTATATTCTTAAAAAAAGAAAAAAATTATAAATGTATGTAATTAAAACAACACATTCCATTCCAATTCAATTCTATCATTAATATTAATATTCATTAAAGTCTTAACTTCTTTAACATTACTTTTCAATTAAATATCATACTTCTATGGGAACAATTATAAGCTTTCCATAATTAATTCCCCCCCTTCACTTATATTTTATAAAACATTAACTAATTAAAATGTTCCCGTTCCTTCCTAATTCAATTTTCTCATTTATTTTATTTCACTTATTTTATTAACAAACATTTCACTAAATTACACTAACTATTTTATCCCTCATTTTAATCATACATTGTTTCCAATTTTCTAAAGTTATTTCTATTACTAATATAACAATACAATCTTATGTGCCTTTACAGAATCCCTTTTTCGGTTATCTCTAAATAGGTCCTGTTTCTCTATATCTTGCTCTGGTCCTTTGTAACTTCTTTTCCTTTCCTTCTTCCCTCTCTTCTTCTCTCTCCCCCTTTTACCCCCTTGTCTCTCTACCTCTATTTCTCTCTTCTGTATTTCCCTTTTCTGTTGCTTTCCAGTATTATACTTATTTTTTGAATTATTTTTCTTTTCTTTGGTTGTTTTTTTAAATCTTAAATTCTCCATTCTCTTTCCCCCTTTCCTTTTTCTTCTCCACATAAAATTACTTGTTCATTAAAGATGGCTTCTTCTTTGTCCCAGTCTTCTTGTTTTGCAGACGTTTCTTGTTGTTTCTCATAATTCCAAATCTCTATTTCTAAGAATTGAAAAACGAAGCCAAAAGAACCTCTCCTTCTTGTGCATCTTCTTTGTACTTTTTAAGTTCCATTTTCAATTCATCCAGAAGTGGTGCCATTGTATAAATTTTTAAACAACCACCCGATTAATTTTAGTCATTCAAATGTAATAACCAAGAATCCAAAGATCATCAAATAATCCAAATACACGCAAGCTGTTTCTTTTTGCTCTTTTTTTTCACTTTCTCTTCCTGGGGTTACTGTTTAGTTGCAAAATTTCAGTTAAAATGTATCTTTTAGAAGTCTTGTTGAAGTTTTAGTGTAGATTGTTTTTAATTCCAGGCAGTCTCCTCCCTCTTCCAGATCCTGCCCTTATTCTTTTTCTCTCCCTTCCTGCTTATGAAAAAAAAAATTTTAGTGTCCAGAAATCTTTATTATCCCTTTGGCATTTTGTTTTATTTGCAGCTTAATTGCCTATTGATGTCAAAGCGGATTTTTCCGATTTCTTATTTAAGTCTCTTAGTTGTCAGTATAGGGAAGGAGAGAGAAGAAGAAAAAAGCCAAACCTTTCCCTTTTCACTTTCCTTCGCTGCTTCCAACTCTTCTTTGGGAGCGATGTTATTTTTTTGTAAGTTTAAATTCCAGGGTACCTTAGTTGTTGCTTTTACAATTTAACCTGGTCAGCCAAAACTTTCCCTTCTTATCTTCCTCCTGCACATTCTTTTCCGGTCGAGTTCTTCTTTGTGGTGGCCATTTCTGACCACCGCTGCAACCGCCTTTGGGAAAGGGAGTAATGGCCAGCTGAGGAGGAGAGATGCGGCTCTCCTCAACCCTACTGGCAGTCTCCCCCCTCTTCACCACCTCTACGGGGTGGCTTAGCCTTGAAACCAGCTGGCTCGGGGCGCTCCAGCGGCGAGCCCAGAGCAAAACTGTGCACAATCGCGGATTTCTGTCTGTCTCCGAAGAGACTTCAAACCGGAAGCCTTCAGGATTGGGTTTTGAGGTTTGTACGTGAATATAGTTTGGATGTGTGTTAATCATTACTTTTATCAATGAAAATGATATAAAGTATAAATATGACTCTAGGTTAAAAAATGTGCAACATTTCCAACTAATAGGTACAATAATATTTACAAGAAGGGACCTTTGTAGGAGAAAATGATTGAATATTTGCATGGCATATATCATGTGAGCGTCTCTAACCTCTTAAAGTAGAACTGTAGAGTGATGAATATAGAAGCAAGAAGATTATGCTGAATGAATGAAAACCAGTACTTAATTGGTGCCAAAGCTACAGGAAGTACTGCAAGACAGAGGTCAATGATGGATATGTAGCAAACAGTTACATATATAATATACAGTAACACAATGCTGTCAAACTCTCGGCCTACGGGCCGGATGCGTCACGCACTGGCCACGCCCACGCCCGGTTTAGTGAAGGGGAAAAAGTCCCGATACGTCACATGACGACATGAATTTAACACTCCTGTACTAACAGGATCTGAGCATTTAGCATTTTCCCTGGAAGCATTAAACTGACAGTTGTACTAGAAACCTAGGTTATTCAAGATACATCCAAGTGAAAGCTAAAAAAAAAGATAATTCAATATATAAGCAATGATCCCAGTACAAAGAAAAATACCAACTGCAAGAAGAAATTAAATTTGGAGTTGTAAAGGAATTTAAAGCTGACCTCGTGAAGGTATGAAACAGCTGCTGAGGTCAGAGGAAGGAATGAACTATTAAGGAGAGACTTGGAGAAGTGATTACATAGTCCAGAGATTGAAGCAACCTTGACAGAGTAATTTAAAATAACTGTACCTTGATTTTTATTTTTATTTTAGTATAACAGGGAACAGAGAAAAACTGATAGACTTTCAAGATTATATTATTATATCCTCTAACAATAAAATATTCCCGTTTCTTCATCTGATCCAGAATAAAGGACTGAAGAGTGGGAGAAAAAAAGCAGACATTTAAAAATGTGATCCAGAATGATAAGGGCGCTAAATGTACGCACACAAGGCTCAGGCAGGGAATATTTCAGCAACTAAATCTGCATTATATGTCACAATCTTATTAAAAAGCCTAGCAATGAATTAGATACTCTTTAAGAAAAAACAAATACTTTTCTGAAGTCACAGAATTATCTTCCAAAAATATCTATGCAGTAGGATGTTCAGAACCACGTGCTCGATTCTCAACAAAGCCCATGAAATAGTAAAATTGGGCAAGAGGAAGTGTGGGTGTGCCAAGTATGTTCCATAGTATATGCCAATATTCAAAAGTATATCAGCTTATAATAGAATATAGCTGAGCAAGGAGTGGGCTGTACAAGTAAAACAGCTGTGTAGCAACTTTGGCATAAGCATGAATCCTATGCTGAATCTGCTTTACAATATCTCAAAATATTTTCCCAGTTAAAGAACTGGTCCATAGACTGGTAGAGCTGTAAAGATCCACCTAGACAAGATAGATATTGGTGTAATAACAGATTTTGTCATGTATGTAGAGGGGTAAAAAATTGTTGTAACACTTGATGTTCACCTGAACACCCATATACTTATTTGGGATTTTTTTTTTAATCTCTCCATTTATACCTTCTTATTTGCTTAATACATTTCCTAGGACTGGAAATTAAGAAAGATAATGTGAGGTGCATTTATAGATACAATTTAAGTAATTCTTTACCATTAATAAATTTAGAAAGATGGAAAGATGAAAACTAGCAGAGCTGGAAGGAGGGAGGACACCAATCAATATTTTAAAGATGTAGGGAGGAAGGACCCTGCCTGAAGGCCCAAAGGCAACCCACATTTCTAGCTCTGTCCAAATAATTTCAGTCATTTGCAATACTGCCTTTATTACTGCAATGAGGAGAGATTGGTGCCTTCTGTTCCTCTGTTAGAACGCCACGCCCTCACCCCAGAATAAGCCATTAAAAATTATAGAAAAAGCCTTATTTGCTTGTTGTAAGAATGTAACAAAGCTCTTATGACCTTTTTTTTCACCATCTCAAGCAGTTTCAAAAGGCAATGTGTTGAAAGAGTTAAATTGCTAGAAACTGGGGGTGCTTGCCAATGTTGGTTGCTTATCTCCTCCAAATTCCTACATATAGACCTGAAAACCTGGAAGGGGAATGAGGGAATGGCAAGCAACACAATTGGGTATGACAAAAATGTGTAAACATTTGTTTTTATAACTGGTGCATTACTCCTTAGGCATCAATAACTGTAACCAAACATTTCCAATAACTGTTAATCAAATCAGTTCTACCCATCAGCTTGGAAGAATTTTAGCCCATTCCTCCTTACAGAAGAGTTCAACTCAGGCAAAGATACTGGACTAAAATCCACACGTGGTTGGGAAAAATGCCAAAAAAACATATAGACTTTAAACCAGAAATATTTTTATTGGGCATTTTACCGGAAATATACAGTAGAGAATTGAAATACTTGATTGTAAATGTATTAACAGCGGCTAGAATTGTATTTGCTAAAAATTGGAAAAGGGAGAAAATACCAATGCAGGAGGAAGTTATCAAGAAAATAATGGAATGTGCTGAAATGAGTAAATTGAAGTTTGAAATTAGACAGCAAGAATACAAAACAATATTACAAGATATGGGATTTATTTTATCAATGGTTAGATAAAAAAATATGGAAATGAAATATTTTAGAGAACATTACAATATAAAGATAATAGAATTATAGAGAATATAACATAAGGATATATTATTATTGGATGGATTTATGATGATGTAATGAATGTTATAATATAAATTAATTTAAAATGTTGAATATCTCACATAAAATGATGGAATAATAGTTATAGTCAAATAAATGATTAACAATGATAATAATATACATATATATACTAGACGAATAATATGAGAATTTATACAAATTATAAGTGAGGACTATGAAGATGAAACACAAAAGACTTGTAACCAACCGACACACTGTATGTAACTGGAAGATGGTTTTCTGTTTTCTGTTTTGTTTGTGTGTGTTTGTCTAAAATAAAAAGAGTTCAACTCAGGGATATTGATGAACTTCCTTACACGAATGCTATTGTTTCAAGTCCTTCCACAACATGTCTATAGGATTAAGGTCAAGACTTTGATTTGGCCATTCAAAAACACTTACTTTCTTTTGCTTTAACTGCTGTTTGGTTGATTTGCTTATATTTTGTGGGTTGTTGTCTTGAAGCATGGCTTTCTCACTCATGAGCTTCATTTCAGGGAAGATACCCTGACATTTTCCTGAAGAATTTGGTGATACAATTTAGAATTCATAGTTCCATCAATGATGGTGGCAAACAATCTTGGTTTGATTAACCTGTGGAGATTGACAAGGGTATTGAATTGCCTCCATTTGTACACAATCTGCCCAACAGTGGACAAATACAGTCCAGACTGTTTGGAATAATTTGTGTAGCCATTTTCAAACTGGTGAGCATCATCGGTTGTTTTGTTTGTCAGAAATCTCCTTTGTTTGAGGCCCATTAACAAACTTCCACACAGCGCTGGGATTCTACTGGTTCGGACCAGTTCGGGTGAACCCCTTGCTCTGAAGATCAGCTGGCAGCAAACCGATTTGCTGCAACGAGCACATGGTCCCGCCCGCCCCTGCTCTGTCCTGTGCTTTATTTCCTTTTGTTAGACCATAGCTGATTCGCGCAGCAGAGCGGTTTGCCGCAGCTCCGCTGTTTTATTCACAGGGACTGCAGCAGAAGGTAAGTATTAGAGCTTTTCTAAATGCGGAGCGTGCGAGCAGAGCATGCGATCACCAAACTGGTTGTTATACTGGTGGAATCCCACCCCTGCTTCCACCTACCTATGTTGTAGAATAAAATAGAAACTTTATTGGTTTAGTTGTTTGACCGTATCAAAAGTATAAAACTAAAGCAAATATACAAGGGGAAGATCAGCCTTTCACAATGAAGACTCTTTAAATAAGGCAGGACCACCCACACTTGCATCTGATTGTCATTCCATTGATTGAAACACCTGGCTCTGATTTCCCCTCCCAATGAAATGATAATCCTAGAGATTCACATATTTTTGCCACACCCCGTATATAGCTACAGGTTACTTTCCTCAATAAATTAATGAACAAGAATAATGGTCTTGACTCATTTGTTTAATGGGATTCTTTTTATCAGTTTTTAGGACTTGTGTGGAGAACATATCACATTTTAGATCATGTTTATAAAGAAATATCCAAAGGGTTCACAAACTTTTTAGCATCACTGTACAGCTAAACTCCAGGTTTCTTTCTGTCAATGGGTGGTGAAGCTCCAAAATGAGCAAAGAGAAACAGACTACTAAGACCAATAGGTGTAGTGAACTGCCCCTCGCCTATCTTGGCTTGTATAAATCTTCAATATCTCAGTTAGCAAATGGTTAATCCTTTCAGCAAGTAAGTGCCTCCAGATGTGCTCAAATGACTGGGCAACCGGAAGACACTGCTATTATTACTCACATTGGAGCAGGGCTGCTGCCTCTGAGACTATTCTCCCACCAAGTTAGATATGCAAAGCACTTAAGTGTGGGGTGGGGGGACTTCTGGGAACAGCCGGATCTACAGACAAAAGGTCAGTGCCATATGGCATTTGGAGGCTGTGCACTGTCCTATTGCGATGCAACTGAAGGAACTGATGCTACCAGAGAGGGAGCATAGCGCACTGCATAGGGCTTCTGATTCCTCAACAGGAAAGTTTCATTCTCCGTAACTGGATCCACACAATCAACACAAGTAGGAAGAAGCCTCCTGCTTGCCTGTTACTTTTGGAAACAGACATGCATCAAACACTGGAACAGACAGTGAAGGAAAACATGACTTTTTCAGCAATGAGGCATCAGCAGTTCGCACATCTGAGGTCTCAGGGTTTTTCATTTAACTACAAACAAACAAATTCCATGTTTGTCTAAGTGAACTTGGGACCAGACTGCCTTTTTCAGTTATTATTTAGAAGCTCCTTGGTTATTTCATGGGTGATGTATAAATCCCCTTAGTTAGCATGACTGCCCTTCTCCTGCTGCAGATTACAAGCTCAGGGCTGAGCAGGAATAAGGCAGGATTTTTTAAAAAGTTCTTCTCTGCAAAATGTAACAAGAGGCATTTTGTACTCTCTTGTGAAAAGATAAAAATCTCTTTTCCACAGGCATATAATGTTGAGGGGAAGAAGGAGTACAACCCATTTCCAATACTAAGACCTCCCCTACCATTAAGTCCAGGAAAGCATTAGTGAACAGAGTTTATGGGCCACGTAACTGCATTCCTGAGCCAGCTTGCTGTTCCTGGGGGCAGTAAAAGACACTGTCCGATCCCCAGTGCTGAAATAGGATTCAGCTGCCATGCTAAACTGCTCTCATATATGGTTTAAATGGGGCTGTCTTGCTCTTCTGGCAACAAGCACATTTACTCTTAGTTAGGTTCTTGCAACTCCATGTAATAATGGGTATTTTTCACTGGCTGCGACAACCCCAAATAAGGTTTTGCATATGCTGTTAAATGAAAATGTGCACCTACATGTGTTAGGGTTTGAGGATTAACCCCTAGCAGAGTATTGCAGCAGTAGTCAAGCCAGGCAGCCAAAGGAGAGCGGAAGGGCCCCAGAGTATACACACACTGAACACAAACACTGTTTGTAGTTTAAATAGTTTTTAATCCAGTTAGAGTTTAAGCTCTAACATATGCCCTATGGTTTGCCTGATAACCAACGAAGAAAAATCTTTTAGCTCTATGTTGCCCTTTTTTTCTGAGTTGTGCAGGAATATGCACCCATGCTGGTGCACCAAATGTGTGCAGGTAACTGCTGGTTTCGGTTTGTCGGCTTCGCGAGCGGTAGGGATTCGCGAAAGCTGCGCGATCCTGCCGCTAGCCGTTTTGGGGCTCCGACCCGGACGGAGTGCGGAGGCAGGCTGCCCTGCAGGGGTAGCTGAAGGTAAGGGGGATCCGGAGGAAGGGTTTGGGGGGGTGTTGCAGACCCCCTCCTGGCCGGCAGAACCCCCTGTTACCAGGATTTGTGCAGCGGCGGTCCGTAATGGCCGCCACAAAGAAGTTGACAGCCGGGCAAGTATGCGCAGGAGGAAGAAGAGAAAGTTATTGAAAGTAAAAGTTCTTCTTGGTCGACCCAGGGCTTTGAGATTTATCTAATTTAATTCCTGGAAAAGATGGTTTTCTGATGATTTCTTCCACAAAGAGAAAAAAAAGCGGCTATTTTGAGGTGCTGAAGGGAAAGTTTACTCTCCCTCCCGACGGAATTAAGCCGGAAGGAGAGGATAAAGAAAATATATAAATTTGGATCTTGTTGGAGGAGATGCCTTGAAGACTTGAGGACAGAAATACAATCTTAATAAGGCTTTAAAATATAGACTTGGATTCTTTTTTTTATTTGTTTGATACCACCCCTGGAAGAGGAAGGGAATTTTGGCTTGCTTGGATTTATTGAGGATTGTGGATTTTGGGATTGTTTTGCCTTTCTCTCGGAATATTTGGTTGGTGTAAGAAGAAAGAGGAATAAAGAAAAGAAAAGATTTATTTATAATGGCTTTCCTTTTGAAGACCTGAGGGATGAATATGAGCAAACAAAAGCAACCTGCAAAGATGGCATGGAAAAAGCTTTTCTATTTCTAGAAATGGCGCTGGTCAATTACCAACAGACAATGGAACAGATGGAAACGGAAGAAGAACAACAAGGAAGAGAGGAAGACGCCATCTTCATTGAATCCCAAAACTTATCTAAGGAAGAAGGAAGGAAGAGAGCAAGGAAAATGAAGGACTTAAGATCTAAAAAAACATTTGAGAAAGAGAAAAATATGATGCAAAGTAAATATAATGATAACAAACAAGAGAAAAGGGAACACAACAGAGAAGGGATCCCAGCAAGGTAGAGGTTAGAAGAAGAAGGGGGGTAGGAAGATTTGGTGGGGGAAGAAAGAAAGGGGAAAGGGCGGAGAAAAGCCTCAAAGCTTTAAAATTGGATGGGAGAGAGGATTTTTTTAGAGACAAAGGATGAAATATAATTTTCTGTAAGAAAGATTCTGCTAAGGTACAGAAGATGGTATTGTAACATTTATATTTGAAATAGTAAATTAGAATGGTTTAAGATTTAATAAGAAATTAAAATGTTGAAGTTTTTAATAATGATTGATTTTTAAAATGTAATAAAATATCGAAGGAAAGGAGGATACAATGTATTTAAACATTTTTGGTGGATAGAATGTACCAAGCAGAACCAAATTGGGTATTTGTTATGCTGAATGTTAATTTTACTAACTTAGGGGGGAGGATAGAAAGGCATCATACTCTGATTAGTGATTTCAGGAGAAATTTTTTTATTATAAGAAGAGATAGAGAGATAAATGAATGGGCAAAAGATACAAATTTAATGATTTAATTAAGATGGATTAAATAAGATAGAAATGTGAAGAGTGATATGTGCTATTATTTTAGCCCATGCAAAGAGAGGTAACTGGGGCCAAGGTACTTTACTAAAAGATTTTTTTATGTTTGTTTGTGTTTGTTTGTGTTTTATGAGAATATTGGGGAAATTATTGTAGAAAGACAGGGAAAGATTTAATATGTAATGATTTGTTTGTTGTTGAAACTTTTAATAAAACTTGTTTTAAAAATAAAAAAAAAAAAAACAAATGTGTGCAGGTAACTTAGGTCAGGTTTCCTGCCATGCCATCTGGTGAATGGTATTTCACCTGTTGTTGTATTAACAACGTTGTTCAATATGTTATTAGCACACATTGTAGCCTCCCCCACAAAGAATCAGGTAACCCAGAATCATTTAACATTGTTCTAACCATTGCCTGTAGTGTTTGGCCTCTTCTTTCAATAAAAGCGTTATGTTCTGGCCTGTATGGAGCAGACTTCTTATGCTCTATTCCAGCTACCTTAAGTCTGTTCTGGAATTTGTTATTAATAAATTCCGTGCCATTATCTGTCACCAGGGTTATCAGTTGTCGTTTAGACTTTCTTTCAGCAAACCTAAGCCAATTGAAAAAATGTTGATATGTTTCAGTTTTGCTTTTCATTAAATAGCAAAACCCATATCTAGAATAATGGTCCATAATGCTCAGTATATATCTAGCACCCCATACTGGGTTTCTTTGGACCTATGATGTCTGCAAATACTACTTCTAAAGGTTCTTTTGTTTTGAAACCATTTAGCCTATTTGCAGGCAATACCTTGCTCTTATCTTCACAGCAAACATTACAACGCAAATATTTATCACAAGGTTTTAACCTTATTCCTTCAGATAACTCAACTGTACGTTTTAGCATTTTAAAATTTACATGCCCCAAACGCCTATGCAATAAATGGATACATTCTTCATGAGGCTTTATATTATTAAATACAGTTTGTGCCTCCCCTTTCTTACTATTATCTAAGACATATAATGTTCCATTTAAAGCTGCAGTTACCCTTTTGTTATCTTTTTCAATTATGCAATTATTATCCTTAAAAGTAATTACATAACCTAATTTATCTAATACCCTTACTGAAAGCAAATTAAACTTTAGTTACTTGTACATACAACATTTTTATATCCTGGTTTATGTACGGGCAACGTGCAAAACCTTGACCTTTCGCTTTCAGGTTCCAGCCGTTAGCAAGAGATATATGTTGAGAACTTGTAGACATTTTTATAAATTTTGTCTTATCTCTTGTGATGCAGTGGGATGCGCCACTGTCAACCACCCATAAATTATTCTTCACATCAGAGTTGCCAAAGCGTGGCTAGTTCAAATGCTTTCTTTGGCTTTTTTACATTCTGGCTTTTCTCTTTTGCAGAACCTTGCCAATGTCTCTGCCTCCACAATTAAAACACTTTTTAATTGTGTATGCCGTTGAAGATAAATTCTCTTCTTCCAGGTGCTGTACTTTGCTTTGCTGGTTTCTTTCAAGCTTTGAAGGTAATTTCTCTTCTTTCTTATCTTCTCTCAGCTCGTCACGCTCACGCCTTCTTCTGGCTTCTTCTAGTAGCCTGCCTGTAATCTCGGTTAATGAGAGGCTTTCTTTGGCAATACTTCCAACGAAGTCACATAGTCATCATAGCTTTGATCTAATGAAGATAATATTATGTAGACTTGTTGCAGTTCATTAAATATAAGCTCTTTTTCTTGCAAATCTTGAAAAATGAACATGCATATCTGAATTCCAGTCTGGCTTACCCTACTGCTTTTAAAATGGTATGCCAATTCCCAATCTGCCTGATATAGTGCTGTGTTGATCGCAAAATTTTGCTTACTACCCTACAAAAACTATTGAGGTAGTTTTACAACATTGGTAATGCTGGCCTCATAACAGGGATGTATTTTCTCTTTCCCATTATTCAGCATGAACAAAACGGGTAGGCTGATGATGGCAGATGAGATTCTGCCGAAACGTTGCTACAACTTTAAAAGCACAACTACAATGACGTGGGAAAATACCCGAACAAAGCAGCATACAACAATGGAATAAAACAACCTTGGGCTGGTTTTGCTGGAAACATATGGATGAGTGAGGGAGAGAGAGGAAGATGGAAGGAGAGAGAGATGGAGAGAGAGAGAGAGGGAGGGAAGGAAGGAAGGAGAGAGAAGCCCTAAAGTCATGACTGTTCTTCCAGGTATTGAGTTGGTCTCAAGTTGAGGGCCCCTATCAGATTTTTTGGGGGTGTGGATGCTGCTAGCCACCTGTGACATTAATTTCTCTCTAAGATCAATACATCAATATCTAACCACCAATTGCTGACGTTGGACATTTGGGAGACTTCAAGAGCATAGAGGTCCAAAGCACTATCCCTAAAATTGTGCCATGGTTTTAAATCAATTTTTGCAAAATTCCTTAAAAACACAGCACTGTTATTCTTATATTCTCTAGAGCATTCAAAAAGCCAGAAGAAACAGAAAACATTCTAATTTTGAATGGACTCAATGTTCCAATAAATATTCCTTGCCCAAATTACTCATAAGGAAGGAGTACAACATTCCTAGCAGAACTCAAACTCAATTAGCCACACTTACTGGAGTCATATTTTCAGAATGAAGCATGAATTCAAGAGTGTCCCTTTAAAATGAAGATATTTTGAAGCACAGTTGAATATCCTAGTCTTATCACTAATTCTTGTCTCAGCCTTCTAAGGAATGAGAGGAGCAAGATAAAAGACATGACTTACACACTGTAGAATTCACATCCAAGAAACTATTTATCCTTAATGGAAAAATGTGTGCAGCCTAGTCATTTATCTTGGCCTGCTATACTCAAATCTATACAGAACATAAACAATACAGGAATTCCCTCTCAAAAGGAAAAAATATACTGTTTAACATCACACAAATTAATGCAACCTTCTTCAACTTGGCACCACTTTAGTTTTCCATCAATCCAGCAAGTATTTCTAAAGCTAGAAAAGATGCAGTCTAATACATCTGTAGGTGCTATCTGGGGAAATCTATTATGAGAAATAATGACAAAAGAAAGATTTCAAAGAATCATGTGCTATTCGTTTTACGATGCAAAGTCTGCAGGTTTTCAATTATTAAAAGGGGAAACATTCAGATGGGAATCCAGTGGTATCAGGAGAGAGCTATGTAGCATGGTTATCCAGGGCTGGGATATGTGATATCTCCAGACATCACTACAGAACTTCCTGCTTCACTCTGGGCTCCATTTCAGAACATGTTGCCATTATTGCAGATAAAATAAACCATTTGCTCTTTCATCTCCGGACCCATATTGCACCAATTTCCAGACTGATAAAATAGTGCAAGATGATCTAGTTTCAGTGCTCCAAAAGGAGCATATGGAGCCTACAGAAAAGCTTTCTCTCTTCTGCAGCTATTGTTATTTCCCTGTTGTGACTATTTGAGATGGCATCTAAGCTCAGGAATTAATTCAGCATATGGACTCCAACTATCATTGCATCATTGTAATGCTACAATCTTTTCTTCCTTTCAACCTGTGACTAAATAATTGCAGTTCATCGCAGGTACACCTTACGTGCTGATAAAAGAAACCCTCCAAACTTTGATAAAGATGTTGGATGTTTACAATTTCTACTTGTGCTTTAAGTTCTCAGGAATTTGCAACATGAAAATGTCATCTGCACAAAACACAGGAGGTAATCCTTATTTAAGAACCACTTATTTAGTGGCTGTTTGAAGTTGCAATGGCCTTGATACTCGCAACCAATCTTCCAAAGTTCCAGTTGTTGCAGTACCCTGTGAATAGATAATTGTGATCTGGCCACTTGGCAACTAGCTAGCATTTATGATCTAGTTGTAGCTAGTTGTAGCATTCGATGCTCACATAATTGTCATTTGCGACTGCCATTGTGACTGCCAATTGCAATTGCCATTTCTGGGAAAATGGCAGAGAAGGCTGCAAATTGCACCTGTAAGTTGCTCTTGCTGCTATTTCTCTTGAGGAGCCTATTATGAGATTCCAGAGAATACCGCTCCCCTTGGCACTCCATAATGCAGGGCTGTCAAACTCTTCAGCCCACGGTCTGGATGCGTTGCGCACTCGTCACGCTCTCACCTAGTTTAGCGAACAGAAAAAAACTCCCAATATGTCATCTGGCCATGAAGACAGGAGTTGACACCCCTGCCATAGTGCCTGTAGAAGCTTATTTATTACTGTTAAGTTACTACACATTCCACCAAGAGAAGAATAAACAAGCAAGTGAATTTACAAACAGCTTGGCTCTAGGGGTATGGTCTGCAGAAGTTGACCTTACAAGAAGTCTAAGCTTTGTGCTTTTTGGGAAAAAAATGTCAAAAAAACCACCCTAATAAAAACAATTGGAACATGCTCAAAAGCCCTTCCGGGGTAAAAGAAATCAGCCAAGAAATCAGAAGATGAGTCTTTTTAGAGACTAACAAACTCAGCTGGCAGAGACTGAAGTTGTTTGTTTTGAACTCCATGTATCTTTCAACTGCTAAATAGAGAACCAGAAGAAAGAAGTGGAGTGTCATGAACAAATTGTTACTGTACGTTGCACTCAGCCACACTCATGCAGCAACATCACACCTCATTTGGCCACACTCCATACCACTCACCTGTCTGTTGGCCTGCTTGAAAACGGTGCAGAACTTACAACTCCCTGAGGGTTTCCCC